>NC_135803.1:97473146-97605708 GCF_964213995.1 Mustelus asterias | reverse complement strand
CTATTTCTTTCTTTGTCTTTCTCCCATTCCTCTCTTCCGTTCCTTTCCCTACCCTGTATGCATTTGTTTCATATCTGCTTCCTCAGGCTGTGTCTTCTCAGAGTTTTTTTAGTCAAGAAGCCTATTTGTCAAAGCTGTTTCTCTCCCCTAATCTTGGTGGGTGTGAGGCTGGCTTTGATCAGCTGATTCTTACATCTTTGCATTTTGTGATTGTGAAGACAGTTTGATCATCCTTCCCATTCACTTAACCAGGTCAGTAGTTGGTGTGACCCAGACTGTGCTGTGACCTCTGGTGCCATTATTTACATGGTTTTTTACATAGGATAAACAATACAGAAACAGGCCATTTGGCCCAACCAGTTTATGACAGGGTTTATACTTCACCTGAGCCTCTCCCAACTTTCACCATGTAAACCTTCCAATTCCTCTGAATTAACGCTTCATTTCCTTCTTTGCGATGATTGTCCCTTTAAGGATCCATCTGCAGAGTAAGGATCACATGACCCGGGGAGCAGGGTAGGGGATCACCCTGGTGAGCTCAGGTTTCTGTTCCAGAATCTTCTCGGGAGCTGACTGCAGCCACTAGGCTACAAGCCTCTGCATAGTTTTACCCCGTAAAATAAATGTGTTATTTTTCCCTGAACGGGTGAACAAGAATTATTACATTCTTCCTCAATGATTGTTTAGCTTCCCTTTAAATGTATCTATTCTATTTGCTTCAAGCATTCCTTGTGGTAGCGAGTTCCACATTCTCATCACTCTCTGGATGAAGATATTTCTTCTGAATTCCCTACTGGATTTCTTGGTGACTATTTTATATTGATGGCCTCTCGTTATGCTCTTCCCCACAAGAGGAAACATTTTCTCTGTATCCACTCCATTCATTATTTTAACAATCTCAATTGGGTCACCTCCCAAGCCTAATTTTTTCAAGAGAGAGGAATCAAGCCTTTCAGTCCTTTCCTTATATATACCCACGCATTCCTCAGATTATTCATATAAATCTTCTCTGCACACACTCTCCCTTTTATAATCTGGCACCCAGAAATATTCTAAGTGTGGCCTAACTAAGGTTCGATAGAGGTTCAGCATAACTTCCCCTTTAGAAATCAAGGCCACTGCTTGACTGGCTTTTTTTTATGACTTTGCTATCCTGTGGTCTAACATTTAGAGATTGAGTTGGCTGGACAGCTGGTTTGTGATGCAGAGCGACGCCAACAACACGGGTTCAATTCTCAGATCGGTTGAGGTTATTCAACCACTGCTTTCTCAACCTTGCCCCTCGCCTGAGGTGTGGTGATCCTCGGGTTAAATCATCACCAGTCAGCTGTCCCCCTCAAAGGGGAGAGCAGCCTCTGGTCATCTGGGACTGTGACAACTTTACTTTTACTCTGAGATCCCCTTTTTCCTCTATGCCACCCAGAACCCACCTTCCAAGAAATAAGAGACCTTCCTGTTCTTCCTATCAAAACATACTATCTCCCATTATCTGTGTTTCAGGGGGATTAATGCCCAAACTAATAATTATGGAGGAAAATGAGAGTCATATTAATAATTGTGTCCAGTGAAAGGGTTAGCAGAGACAAATCACAAAAGCCTACACAATGTTTAACTGCAGGATAGTAAACAGTTAGTTCCAGGCACCTGACCTTCAGATAAGAAAGAGAGAGAGATACTACGCTGGGAAAAGGCCTTTAAACCAGGCGTTGGACAAGGGAGTGATCCATGTTCTAATATCCAGGCACAGCTGGGATGCCGAAAAGATAGTGGTAATGAATACTCAATTGAGGCAAGTAAAAACCTTACGTCAGTTGGATATTATAATTAAGCAAGCGTAAGGTGATTGTGATTGGTTTTAAAAACTATTTTTATATGACATAAACTTAATTAATAACTATGATTGGATAGAGATAACCCCTATTCTTGTTGTTGGTATATGCTAATTACTTGTAATAGGACTTGAAACTATAATTGTCTATGTATTTCTGAATTTTTCACTCTGAATGGCCTGAATGACTTCATTCAGAGTCCTATAGCTATAGTCTTCTTTAATAAATCATCTTGAAACCACTCTGTGACTTTGTCTGGCTACTTAAGAGGAACAATAGTTTTAAATAGAATATGAAAACTATGGTAACGGCCCTGTAACAGTTTTGAACTTCATTTGCTCTTTATTTATCCTTTCTGCCCGATTATAGTGACCGACTGTAATTTGTTGTAGACTTAACTATCCCCCTGCTGGCTCCACCCCCCCTCAAATCTTATTTCAGTTTTATTGTAGTTCCCAGTGTTTGTGCTGTACCCAGGGAATGAAAAGCTTTGTATGAGTAGGGAATGGAGCTGGTGGCTTTCAGTTTGTATGTTGAGACTGATGGATTCCATGAACACCACCATTTCTTTGTCCTCTCCCTCGGCAATATGTTCCTCGATATTTTATCTTGCTCTTGCTCCCAGAAAACACTGCTTGTTGCCAGGATACAGTTGCAAGACCACAGGCCTAGTTTATTATCCTTCAACTGCAAGACAGGGCAGTGAGTTCCCTGACTCCCGAGTTGGGAGGGGCTTTAATTCCAGTCTCCTCCCCTGGGAATGGTATTTGGAACAATGCTTGCAATGTCATTCCATCGGATTTCATTACATTGAATCCAGTGGGTGGCACAGTGGTTAGCACTGCTGCCTTACAGTGCCACGGACCCGGGTTCGATTCCCGGCTTGGGTCACTGTCTGTGCAGAGTCTGCACATTCTCCCTATATCTGTGCGGGTTTCCTTGGGGTGCTCTGATTTCTTCCCACAGTCCAAGAGACGTGCTGTTTAGGTGCATTGACCATGCTAAATTCTCCCTCAGTGTAACCCGAACAGGCGCCAGAGTGTGCCGACTAGGGGATTTTCACAGTAACTTCATTGCAGTGTTAATGTAAGCCGACTCGTGACACTAAATAAATAAACAAACTTTAAACTTTAGTTCTTTAAATTCACTTTGGGCATTCTGGGAAGATTGTTTCCCCAGCAACATCAAGGAGGGAGGCCACGAAATGGGTGTTCCCACGCTTCCCTGGGAAATTCCCGCCAGAGTGTCTTTGGAAATATTCCCTGGAACTCAATCCAGCCTCTGGAAGCTAATAATTAATCTCCTGAACCTTGATGCAACTGACCGAGAAAAAACAGGATAAATAGAATTTAAATACAATCTGATTTTCCTTCACTGAATTTGTACAATTTCCAGAGACATTTATGCCCAGAGACCTCGCGCCCTCCGACACTCAGACCCTCGCCCCCACCGACACTCGGACCCTCGCCCCCACCGACACTCGGACCCTCGCCCTCTCCGACACTCAGACCCTCGCCCCCACCGACACTCGGACCCTCGCCCTCTCCAACACTCGGACCCTCGCCCCCTCCGACACTCGGACCCTCGCCCTCTCCGACACTCAGACCCTCGCCCCCACCGACACTCGGACCCTCGCCCTCTCCGACACTCGGACCCTCGCCCTCTCTGACACTCGGACCCTCGCCCTCTCTGACACTCGGACCCTCGCCCTCTCTGACACTCGGGCCCTCACCCCCTCCGACACTCGGACCCTCACCCCCTCCGACACTCGGACCCTCGCCCCCACCGACACTCGGACCCTCGCCCTCTCCGACACTCAGACCCTCGCCATCTCTGACACTCAGACCCTCGCCATCTCCGACACTCGGACCTTCGCCCTCTCTGACACTCGGACCCTCGCCCTCTCCGACACTCGGACCCTCACCCTCTCCGACACTCGGACCCTCGCCCTCTCCGACACTCGGACCCTCACCCTCTCCGACACTCGGACCCTCGCCCTCTCTGACACTCGGACACTCGCCCTCTCCGACACTCGGACCCTCACCCTCTCCGACACTCGGACCCTCACCCTCTCCGACACTCGGACCCTGGCCCCCTCCGACACTCGGACCCTCACCCTCTCCAACACTCGGACCCTCGCCCTCTCTGACACTCGGACCCTCGCCCTCTCCAACACTCGGACCCTGGCCCCCTCCGACACTCGGACCCTCGCCCTCTCTAACACTCGGACCCTCGCCCCCTCCGGCACTCGGACCCTCACCCTCTCCAACACTCGGACCCTGGCCCCCTCCGATACTCGGACCCTCGCCCTCTCCAACACTCGGACCCTGGCCCCCTCCAACACTCGGACGCTCGCCCTCTCCGACACTCGAACCCTCGCCCTCTCTGTCTATACAGAGATGTAGTTAAATTTTATCGAACATGTCTCAGATGTCAGGTAATAAGGAAGCCACAAGCTGTAATAAAGCCAACATCTTTGTTCTCAGTCCAGCTTTCGAAGAGCCTTTTGCCAGAGTTCTAGTTGATTGTGTAGGACCGTTGTTGAAAACACAAAGTGGAAATCAGTATATCTCAGCTATCATGGTTATATACACTCGATTTCATGAAGCCGTATCATTAAGAACCATCACAGCCAAGAGAGTAGTGGAGGAATTAACCAAATTCTTACTGAAAGAGATACAATCAGATCGAGGGTCACATTTCATGTCAGGATAACTTAAAGAGGTCACAAATAGCCTGGAAATAAAACAGAATCAATCACTGGCGTGTCATCCAGAGTCACAGGGAGCATCAGAGAGGTGGCATCAAACTTTGAAAATAATGATGAGAGAGCATAGTCAAGATTACCCTCATGATTGAGACAAAGAGATTCCAGTTTTATTATTTGCCATTAGAAATGCACCAAATGAGTCTACAAGACATAGTCCTTTTGAATTGGTCAATGGAAATGATGAATCAGAACCTTTCAAATTAACCCAAGGAAAGTTATTGAGTAAGAAGTCAGAGACTACATTTTTGAACTATGTATCGAATTTCAAAGTAAGACTGAATGGGACTTGTGAGGTGTCAAGGAAGCATTTAAAGATAGCACAGCAGGGAATGAAAGCAATGGCTGATTGGAGAGTCATGATGTGGAGATGCCAGCGTTGGACTGGGGTAAACACAGTATGAGTTTTAACAACACCAGGTTAAAGTCCAACAGGTTTATTTGGTAGCAAATTCCATTAGCTTTCGGAGCACTGCTCCTTCGTCAGATGGAGTGGAAATCTGCTCTCAAACAGGGCACAGAGACACAAAATCAAGTTACAGAATACTGATTAGAATGCGAATCCCTACAACCAACCAGGTCTTAAAGATACAGACAATGTGAGTGGAGGGAGCATTAAGCACAGGTTAAAGAGATGTGTATTGTCTCCAGACAGGCCAGCCAGTGAGATTCTGCAAGTCCAGGAAGCAAGCTGTGGGGGTTACTGATAGTGTGACATAAATCCAACATCCCGGTTTAGGCCGTCCTCATGTGTGCAGAACTTGGCTATCAGTTTCTGCTCAGCGACTCTGCGCTGTCGTGTGTCGTGAAGGCCGCCTTGGAGAACGCTTACCCGAAGATCAGAGGCTGAATGCCCGTGACTGCTGAAGTGCTCCCCCACAGGAAGAGAACAGTCTTGCCTGGTGATTGTTGAGCGGTGTTCATTCATCCGTTGTCGTAGCGTCTGCATGGTTTCCCCAATGTACCATGCCTCGGGACATCCTTTCCTGCAGCGTATCAGGTAGACAATGTTGGCCGAGTTGCAAGAGTAGGTTGCTCTGAAAGCTAATAGTATTTGCTACCAAATAAACCTGTTGGACTTTAACCTGGTGTTGTTAAAACTCGTACTGTGATTGGAGAGCACAGACTCATAGTTTTCTAGCAGGGGAGAAAGTGCCAGCAATATTACCCGTGTCAGGCAAACCGCTAAAAGCTAGATTTAGTGGACTGTATCAAATTGAAAGGAAACTTAGTGAAGTAAATTATCTAGTACACACACCAAATGGACGTAGATCTCACATATTATGCCATGTTAACATGCTTAAGAGGTATTGGGATAGAGGAGATTAGTGCAAACATGAAGTGTTGTTAGGTAATCAAGCAGGGAGAATAGGAAGTGTCAAATTCTGACAGTGACTTCCCGCTCATTCATTTGGGTAATGAAGCTCTGGGAAATTTAAACAACTAGTTCAGTATTCTTCCAGATAAGAGCCGAGACAAATTGGAAGAGTTAATGCAGTCTTATAAATATATTTGTGGGAATAAATGAGGTAGAATGGAGATAGTAATGCATTATATAGATGTGGGGGTAACAGTTCCAATAAAGCAACATCCAGATAGGTTAAATCCAGTAAAGTTATCACAAGTACAGAAGGATAGTGAATATATGGCCCAAAATGCCATTATTGATTTGAGTTCTAGTGATTGGAGCTCCCCTATTGAAATGGTGCCAAAACTGGATGGATTACAGGAAGATTAGTGTCTTCACCAAGAGGGATTTGTTTCTTATACCATGGTTGGACGATTGCATTGAAAAGGTTGCACAATCTAAATTCATCACAAAAATAGACTTGCTAAAGGGCTATTGACAAGTACCTTTGTCCAAGAAAGCAAAGGAAATCTCAGCATTCATGACGCCAAATTTATCAGTTTATTTATTCAGGATGAAAAACACACCCGCAATATTTCAGAGAATAATGACTAAAGTTACTCCAGAACTAAAACGTTGGGAAGAATATCTGCAACACTTAAAAGAACTGTTTGAATGCTTTAGAGGCCAATCTCACTGACTACAACAACGATTACAAGAACAACAGCAATATTGACTTTAAGAGCAAATGTAACTATGAGAGTTAAGCATACTGGGAATTTTGGTCAAGTTACAATTAAAACACAGATGCAGGTTAGAAACTGTTGCAAGTTGTGACCTAATAAAAGCAAATTACTGCAGATGCTGGAATCTGAAACCAAAAGAGAAAATGCTGGAAAATCTCAGCAGGTCTGGCAGCATCTGTAAGGAGAGAAAAGAGCTGAACATTTCACGTCCCGATGACCCTTTGTCAAAGCTGAAAGGCATAGAAAGTGGGAGATATTTATACTGCAGGGTGAGGGAATGAAAGATGAGTCATAGCCACAGAAACCAGGGAAAAAGACTGCTAATGGCTGTCCACAGAGAGAATAAAGGGTGTGAATGGCCAAACAGCAGAGAAGCTAAAATGAGAGAGTTGTGAGTTGCAAGTTGTGACCTATGGTGTGGACTGACACTTTCTGTGTTGACCAAAAATGGGGAGTTGTTTGGGTTATGCTAGATTTGGCACCAGGATTTCCCGCCATGTCCTTATATGGTTGAGGCTATGTGGCATACGCGCAGTTTAGGATGAGCATTATGGAATTATTTACGAGTAACTTCATTGCCCTGATCGAACAATATGATCAGCTTCTGATTAGATCATTGGCTGAGTGGCAGAGAACGTTCTGGAAGATTGGGACAGTTTGGGGATAAAAGGTGGGTTTCAGCCGATGGAATTTTCCTGCCCCGCCCGCCACAGGAATCGTAGCGGCGGAGCGGACCATGCAAAGGTCCGTTGACCTCGGACGGGAATTTCTGCCCTTTACGTTTGGTTTTGGCATTGCAATATTTCAAGATTTATGTTGCCAGCAATCCAATTATTTATAATCCCCTAAAGTTTCTGCAGAAATTTTGAAACCGGAACACTAGGTTATTTCGATGGAGTTTGTTACGAAAGCCCTTTAATTTAAAAATTATTCATGTTGCCGGGACAGACATCACCATTGCAGATGCTTTATCACGAGTGTAAAATGACTGCTGGCAACATTGGGTGTAAATGCTCTGGGTATATTTCTCTCAAAGGGTCATTATTCTGTGGAATTCTCTTCCTCCAAGGAGTCTGGCTCAGTGAATCTATTCAGGGCAGTGAAACAGATGTTTGATAGTCAAAGGGAATCAGGGCTGTGGGGAGCAGATGACAAAGTGGAATTGAGACATAACCAGATCAGAAGGTGGAACAGGTTCAAAGGACTGAATGACCTATTCCTGCTCCTAAATCCTATGTTACTATGTTATTCTTGAAACTTCTAATTAAAAGTCTGTACCATTCCATACCAATCTTCCTTTTCCGTTTCTTTAACTAACTGTGTTAAAGGTCTCAAATAAATGAAGCGTGCCTTTTCATTAAGGATCTAAATTGATGTGTACCTCCCTGCTTAACAGGGAAAGGTTAAAGGTTACCATTAAAACATTTGAAGGCTTCAGGTTGATCTGGTTGGCCTCTTACCCCACAACTATTGCGAACATGCTCCCTGCTACTGGGCACTTCCCTCCTCAACTCCACTGATCAGGGGTTGAATTTTTGGGCCCTACCAGGGCAGGATCAAAGCCAGAAAAGACTGGAAATTACCGGCTTAGGCTGGCATACCTGCTTCCCAGTGCCATTCCTGGAGTTGGCCATCTTTGCAGAGGTGGGTTCAGAGTTGGCAGGGCTACCCATTCTCATAAGGCAGGTAGCCAATTAGATTCATCAAGAGCTTTGGTAAAAGAGGCCAGATTGGGTTTATCCTGTTGGCTTCCAGTTTCCTATACTGGCAGGGACAAATCTACATGCTTGAAGGTGATCTCCCCACCAGCAAGTGGGGAGCGCCAATGCTTCAGATAGACCTAGAGCCCCTTCCTACTTGCCTGGGTAAGAATCAGCCACATGTGTCTGCAGAGGGTCTCCCCCGGCACAGTGGTAGCCTGGTGGCATTTACCATTTTTTAATTAAGGGCTGAATGAAGTTAGTGAGAGGACACTTCCATGCTGACCTCTGATTGACCCTCCAGCGTCGAGAGCCCACCTGCCACTCTTGCACAAGTAATCCATCTCAATGCACATCCTTCTCCATGTGAATGAGGGGGCTACACTGTGAAAATCCTAATGAGTGACAGTGACCCCCACCCACCCAGGGGTCCCGACTTGTTTCCTGTCCCGCAGAGAAAATTCAGCCCCCAAATTTTGGGAAGCTCTTCAGCCAATGAAAGCCAGGCATACTGAGAAGGGCACAGAGGGTACCTTTGCAGTCCAAGGTTACTATAGAAACAGTATAACTATTCCTAGACTGTCTTCAGTTCAATTCTGGAGGTTACACATTATGGAGCTGGTACCAATACGCAACTCCTAGCAGACCTGTCCAACACCCAGCAGTCGGTTTGCAGTCAAGATTAATTGATGCCAAGAATATCTCCCTTTGGGTTAATTACATTTTACTTGGTTTTGACAGCCCTCTCACATCCCCTTTTCCTGCTTTCTTTCGAACATCTCGTATTCAATCTGCTCTTTCTTTCTGTTTCTCTTTTCTTGTACTTTCTCTCTGTATCACTCTTGCTCTCTTTCTTCATTCATTGCCCACTCTCCTGGCACTCTCTCTGTGCTGAGTTTCTGCCTTTCTCCTTGTCTCCTTTCCCAAGTCTTTGGAATTCTCTCCACCAGAGAGCGGTGGAGGCTGAGCCACTGAATATATTCAAGGCCGAGTGAGACAGATTCTTAGTTGATGAGGAGACAAGAGCCAGAATGTGACGACACACCCCGGGGTTTCCCGGTGACATGGGTGCACGCAACGAGAAACCCTATTGACAACGGTGGGACCAGAACACCCCCCCCTTCAGCCAATGGCAGGCCGCTCTGCCGCCACGAAACACACGATAGGTTGCGTGAAAACTTGTGTAAGGATTATGGGGTTCAGGCAGGAAAGTGGAATAAGGACCACACTCAGAACAGCCATGATCTTATTGAATAGTGCAGCAGGCTCGATGGACTGAATGCCCTTCTCCTGCACCTATTCTTCACGGTCTTATGATCCAGTTTTTCTTTTCATCTTCATCTCCCTCTTTTTTTTCCTCTCTCCATGCTCTGGATCTCTGTTCTTTCTCTCTCTTTCTTGTTTTTTCCCTCTGACTCTATTTTTGTCCATTTATTTTCTCTCTGCCTCGTTTTCTCTCTCCCTCTCTCTCTCTCACACACAAACAAACACACACACACATACACAAACACACATAAACACACACACACAAACACATACACACACACACACACACAAACAAACACACACACACGCATACACTCACACACATACACGCACACACACATACACACACACACGCTCTATTGTTCAATCAGTTCCCTCCTTTCAGGTGAGTGACATTTCAGTCGTTTCAATCAGGATTAGCACACCTGTAAGAAGTCTCACAACACCAGGTTAAAGTCCAACAGGTTTATTTGGAATCACGAGTTTTTGGAGCACTGCTCCTTCATCAGATGAGTGGAGAGGTAGGTTTCACAAACACGGCATATATAGGCAAAGACACAATTGCAAGATAATGGTTGGAATGCGAGTCTTTACAGGTAATCAAGTCTTTACAACTACAGACAGTGCGAGTGGAGAGAGGGATAATCACAGGTTAAAGAGGTGTGAATTGTGTCCAGCCAGGACAGTTAGTAAGATTTTGCAAGCCCAGGCCAAATGATGAGGGTTACAGAACTGTCCATTCACCTGATGAAGAAGCAGTGCTCCGAAAGCTCGTGATTCCAAATAAACCTGTTGGACTTTAACCTGGTGTTGTGAGACTTCTTACTGAGTTTACCCCAGTCCAACACCAGCATCTCCACATCATTAGTACACCTGGACCAAGGTACATGGAAGGAAATGACCCCAAACGTTGTATAGTGTGTAAGAATAATTAAAGCTATGGGCAAGGTTGAAAATTAAACAAGGGTATTTAAATAGGCCAATGAGAATTGGACTAAACAATCACAAGAACACAATTCTCAAGTATTTTTGATCTCCACAGATTCAAAGGGCTACATTTGATTTGCCCCCACCGGGCAGGTTTTGGCAAGGGTGGTGCACATAAAATAGGTGCCAAATGACCATCTTTCCACCCAATGCGGATCTCACCCCCATAATCCGGGGGTAGGCGGACACCGGAATGGGCAGCCTGCCTGCTATACTTAAATAGATTGTCAAGGGTGAATTTGGCTTAAAACACTGCACAAGCCATTAGCCTTCAACATGGACAGCGGAGTGGGAGGGGACAACCTGATTTTTAAAATTAATTTTTCAGGGTGGGGAGGGTGGGAGCTTCTATCTTCAGAGGCTGCCCTTTGTTGTTGGGCGGGGGGAGCCCCCTAAAAATGAACCTGCCCACCCTTTCTTCCTGCCTGCAGCCCTCGGCCCTCTCCTCCCACCCCTCCATCCCATCCCTGACCTGCCCAAATCCTCCCTGTGCAGAGATCGATGGGTTTTCTTCCTCCTCCCTCAGTCCCTCAGTCCCGGAAGTGCCAATTAATTGCTGAGCCTGGTGGAGCTGCCAGCCAATTGGAGTGGCGGTGGCTCACGAGATCGAGACTTCCTCCCCAGTGAGGAGGGGAAGTTCTACTCAGCCCTTGGAGTAGGACCACCCACCCCATCCACCTCCTCCATCCCTTCCAGCGCCCCCAGCACCCAACTTTCATCTGATTGAATATACTTGTCAGGTATTTACACCTGACCATCCCTTCACATTGGAGTGTCCATTCATGTCAGCATACAGGCCCCAAACGACGTGCACCTGGTGACAGGACCCACCGGAGGTGCACAAGTAAGTGCAGCCCTCTGGGCAGAGGGTAATGCCAGGCACTGCCCGGGCACTGCCCTCTGGTACAGCCTGGTCATGGCCAGGGGCAGTGCAGGGGGGGTGGTTCTGTTTGGATGTGGGAGGGGTGCTGGGGTTCCGTGGTGGGGGGGTCAGGGTATTCTATGGTGGGGGGTTTCTATGGGGTGGGGGTGGAGTTCCGTGGAAAGGGAGAGTTACGTGGTGGAGGGGGAGTTCCATGGGGGGGCAGAGGTGGGGGGGGGGGCGTTGGGGGTGTACTGTGGGGTGTTCCTTCTTATATGTTTTTTTCAATCGGGGCGCCAGCAGGACATTGTGTGGCCCCCGTCCCTTCACTGTTTTTTCAGTGTCAAAAGAATGGCAGAAAAACCCCACAGCCAGCAGGCTTCCTTTTCCTCAGCTTACAGGGAGATCAATTTGGACCCCTAACCTCCTGGGATCTGACTTCCTTGCAGAGTTCTCAAGTCTGATGACTTGTTTACCTAAATTTCTAATTATAAGGAGAACCTGTTGGTTTGAGAATAGCGTACAGCTCCCTGCCTGTTATACTGCTGAGGTCCTTTGTCTGACTATTCTTGGGAATCAAAATAACATAGCAGGTGCAAGTGTTATCAGGTTTAGCTTGTTTGCCTGTCTGGATAGGCTGCACTTTCCTGGCCCCTGTCTGTGAAAATGAATGTATTTCTCACCAAGAGTTTAACCCTTTCAGAGACTGAGACAATTCCTCGGCACTTTGGGCCTCTCCACGACCCTGACGGGCCCTGACTCTCCTCCAACTGAAGGGAATGGGAAACGGGGCTGGAGCGATTTCCCTCCTCAGCCTTCAGTTAAAATTTCAGCTGAGCCTTGATTTGCATATTTAAATGAGGACATTTAAACAGTTAAACAGACTCCAGACTTCCTCATGCCCAGAATAAGACTAAACAATGCATTCATTAACTGAGCCATTGGGCCCCTCTAATTGATCCTCCTTCAGAGTAATGCTGAGGCTGATTGTTCAGTAATTGTTGCACAGTAACACTCTGTCTAGTGCGTTCGGTCGCTATAATAAAACCCATGGGGTTGCTTTAGCACTGAATGTGACAGCCTGTAATTACCAGGCAAACATCTTCAACTCAGCCGTGCTTAAACAGAGATCCGTTTGAAATCATCGCTGCCTCCCTAATTTACCTTTTTCACCCAGAATGTAAATCTTCCACATTTGTTTCTTGTTATTTAACATCATGAAGAGGGACATTAACCCCCCAGAAGAGGGTGGGTTTGGCCCAAGTGGACTGTGAAATATTTTAAAATCTCAGACCCAATCTAAAACCACTTCTAACCTGCACCCTTCTGGTTTGAATGGAGGCAGAACAGGCAACGGACAACCAATCTGCTCCCAGGAGACAGGTTGATCATTTAAACAATGAGGCCTCGGGAAACCTGGCAGCTAAAGGGAAGTGAGGACAGCTTTGGGAAGATGGTAAGCGACTTTACAGCACTGCTGGACCAGGAGGAATAGCCCTACTTTCCCACTGAGCACCTGCACTCTCTCCATCAACCCCTAGCAATTCTACTTCCCACCCTCCAATATCATGACTCCATCCCCCCAAGAATAGCACACCCTTCCCTCAGGATTAGCCTCCCCCACCTTAGAATTGAGCTTTCGCTAAGATTCAGACCCCCTCATCCCCACCCCCCTCTCCCCCTCCTCCTCCCCCTCCCCCCCTCCTCCCCACCCCCCCTCCTCCCCACCGCCCGCCCCCCCCCCCCCCCTCCTCCCCCTCACTAACAGGCTCCCTTCATGTTCCTGGCCTGCAGGTTCCCGAAAGGATTGTGAGGAAAAAATGCTTACACGTCAAGCTGGCTTCCAGACAGGGAAACTGCTGGAAACCAATGCTTTCTACCCAATTCTAAAATGGCTGCCTTACATCAGTTGAATACAAAATGGCTGCCATAGGTTGTATATGCCAACATTCCAATTGGCTAATAAAAAACTTGGGGCATGTTATCAATGCTTGGATATTTTATATGGCACTTTTTTCAATGAAAACATGAAGAAAGGATAAGAAAATGACCAATTATAAAGGAAATATCTGACCCAAACCTGGAGGCAAATTGTATTATTTATGATCATCAAACACACCTTAAAGGGCAAACTACACTCTTGGACAAGCATTCCAAAACAGGTTTAGCCATGGTTCAGTGGTAGCACTTTTGCCTCTAACCCATAATGTCATGGGGTCAAGCCCCACTCCAGAGATTGAGTACCTCATCCAGACACACACTCCAGTGCAAGACTGTGGAGGTGCTGCACTGTTGCAGGTGCCCTGTTTTGAATGACATTAAATCAAGGTCCTGACTTCCCTCTCAGGTTAATCTGAAAGATCCCATGCAATATTCCCTCTAGTTGTGTGGGTGCACAATGACCCCAAATTTCCCACACAGGCCACCCATTTAATTTTTAATGGACCTGAGTACTTAAACAAATTGCCTGCTTGCTGCAAAAACATTCAGAAGAAGACTCAAGGTGTTAACTCTGTGTCTCTTTCCACAGATTCTGCCAGACCTGTTGAGTTCTTCCAGCATTTTCAATTGATCCAGCCTAATCCAATTTTCCAGCTTTTGGTCCAAGTCACAGCATCTCAAGTATATATCAAAGAATCATAGAATCCCTACAGTATAGAAGGAGGCCATTTGGCCCATCAAGTCTACACCGACAACAATCCAACCCAGCCCCAATCCCCATAACCCTGCGTATTTACCCTGCTAATCTCCCTGACACTAAGGGGCAATTTACCATGGCCAATCAATCTGACCTGCATATCTTTGGAGTGTGGGAGGAAACCGGAGCACCCGGAAGAAACCCATGCAGACACGAGGAGAACGTGCAAACTCCACACAGTCACCCGAGGCCGGAATCGAACCCAGGTCCTGGTGCTGTGAGGCAGCAGTGCTAACGACTGTGCCACCGTAAGTATTTTTTAGAGTGTTCCTGACTCTACTACTCTTTCAGGCAGTGAATTCCAGACCCCACCACCCGCTCTGTAAAAATATTACTCCTCAACTCCCCTCTAATCTTTCTGCCTGGTTATTGACCTCTCTACTAAAGGAAATACGTCTTTGCTATCCACTCTCTCTAGGTCCCTCAGCCTCCATTGCTCGAAAGAAAACAATCCCAGCCTATCCAATCTTTCTTCAAAACTAAAATTCTCCATTCCTGGCAACATCCTCATAAACCTCCTTTGTACCCTCCCTAGTGGGGGATCCTAGTGCGGTTACCAGAACCAATCACAGTCCTGTTGTTGATGGACTAGTGTTTATTATAGTTCCAGCATTACCTCCCTGCTTTAATACTGTAAGCCTCAAACAATAAAGTGAACTATCTGAGATGCCTTGGAACACATCAAAAGAGCAAGGCCTTTCCTGGATGGTTTGTGCTCTGAGGCCTTACAAAGGCCTGCTGTCATGGTGGAGGTGCATTTGGTGACCTTCCCCAGCAACACTGAGTTTGCGTTTTCCCACATGAGCTGAAATGATACAAAAACTCATCCTATTCACCTTCCATCTTTGTTAATAAACACCTTGCTCACAACTTACCAGTTTCTATCCCAGTATGAATTTGTATCCAAACTAAAATCTGTTAGCAATTCATTTGCCCATCTGTTTAATTTGCCCCGAAGACATTAGATGCCGTTAATCTCTCTTATATCTGGTGACAGAGTATGGTGTCATTAGCACAGGCCGAATCAATGCTTCAGTTCCCTCTGGGCATTGGTTTTATCGCAATTGTTAACACATTCCTGTCTGCACTGCTCTAATCGATTATCAGAAAGAAGCAGATTAACAAGACCACATTGCATTACCCAGTGAGTGAAAAGAACACACAATTACTTCAGTTGCATCCATTTAATGAAGGTAGGAGGGATTAACCTAAAATTACAACTGTAACACACTAGATTGTATAGCTGGGAGCAGCAAGTTGCAAAGTGACATAAGCACATGCGTGCACACACACAAACACACATATTGCATGACAAATCTATGACAGTGTTCAAGATGGGATACAGTGATGTTATTCCCTTTGCATCCAGACACTGCTCAGAGAACCACCTGCTGGGTTCTCCCTCATACTGTTACATCAGAGAGGGAGTGGATTGTGTGGACTCTTCCTGTCCCTTTCCTCTTCTCCCTTTAAACAACAGCAACAACTTGCATTTATATAGCACCTTTATCATTGTAAAATATCTTAAGGTGCTTCAAAGGAGCAACTATCAAACAACATTTGACATTGGATTGTGTTAGCATCAAGATGGGAAGAGAGAACAGTTTATCTAGCCCCCATTAGACAGGTCACACCAGTGGTTTAAAAGTTTAATTCACTCATCAAAATGACCAATTAGCTACCCTCACACAGTTAGACACAGTATAAAAGAAACGTTAACCAGGCTTCTTTAAATAAACTCAGAATGATCAATTTATTATAAAACAAAAGCTATTTTATTAAAACAATTTGCAAGAACTGATTAACACACAATAGCATTCTAGAAGTATAATTGTCTATCCTTTTTAAAATTCCCCAATACACGCACGCATGCATGCACACACATACATGCACTAACAGACAAGGGACAAACAGTTGGGGTCTCTGCAGAAGTGGGTGGTTGAAGACTAGACTTTATATAAAAAGGGATAAGGCTTGCAGGGTTTCAACACTGTCAATCTGGACTTCCATTATATGAAGATGGTTCGCTAGTCCCACTGGAGGCCCAGATGATCTCACCAACAGAGTGTTGTCTTGGAGGAAAATAGAGCCGGATCAATCCTTTTCATCAAAGCCTCTCGGGTCGTACAAGGTACTGGTGAGAAAACATCTGGAGCACTGTGAGCAGTTTTGGTCCCCTTATTCAAGGAAAGATATTATTTCATTGGAGGCAGTTCAGAAAAGGTTCACTAGGATTCTTAAGAGGTTTGACAGGGTAAATGCTGAGGGGATGTTTCCCCTCATGAGAGAGTCTAGGACCAGAGGACATAGCCTCAGAATAAAAGGGAAGCAATTTAATTTAATATATTTTACATATCATTTAAATGCTATTAGTGGGCCTGGGACTGAATTCTTTGGTTCCACTAGCCTCTCCCACCCCGCCAGAGTGTTTCACTCCAGCAGGGTTTAGAGTAGCTCTCCACTTTCGGGGAGCTAGCAGCCTGAGCCCGCTGGAGTGAAGGGGGGGACAATTGGAGCTCCCCAGGGGGTCAGCAGCAGGGAGGGAAATGGTTCCCCCTGGGCATAGGCACACTGGCAGTTCCAGCCTGTGGCCCCAGCACTGCCCAAGGGGCAAAGTGCCCATGCCCAGACATAGTCTCAGAATAAAGGGCACCAATTTAAGACTCAGATGAGGAGGAATTTCTTCTCTCAGAGGATTGTGAGTCTTTAGAGCTCTTTGCCACAGAGAGCTGTGGGGGTAGAGTCCTTGTGTACATTTAAGACTGAGATGGATAGATTTTTGGTCAGTAAGGGAAGCAAAGATTACTTGGAAAGGGCAGGAAAGTGGGCGTGAGGAATGTCGAATCAACCATGATCCTATTGAAGGCGTCGCAAGCTCAAGGGGCTGAATGGCCTTTTCCTGTTCCTATATCTTATAGTCTTATGGTTTCCAAAGACAAGCATGTTCCACTGAGATAAGGATTCCTAGCTGTATCCTGATAACCGCTCTATTTTAGGTAAGGCAAGAGATGCAAAGTGGGCAGCTTTTCACTTTCTCAGTTCAGTCTCAACTGAATTCAATGAATAAATTCAAAACTTGAAGCTCATCTCAGTTATAAGATTTCCAGTAAATCATTTGCCTTTAAACCATTTTCCCCATCAATTAAAATAATTATAGTGCAACAAGCAAACAGCTCTTCCCCCATCAAATATCTGGTCAGGTGGTTTCTTGGAAAAAGTTCCCAGTACAACGGTGAACTTATGACTTTTTAAAAAAAAACATTCAAGTGTCCACAAAATACCAGGACCTTAAAATTTTAAAAGAGAAATGCAGTTCTTGAAGATATAGTTTTCCCAACAATTTCTGAAGGTAATATTAGAGACAGGTGACCAAAAGCTTGGTCAAAGACGTTGGAGTGTCTTAAAGGAGGTGAGAGAGGTAGAGACATGGATTATTTTGGATAGGGATACAAAAGCTTAGGGCTTAGCCAGCTAGAAGTATGGCTGCTGATAATTGGGGGAAGAAAATCAGAGCTCACCAAAGGCCAGGAATGAAGAAATGCAAAGGTCCTGGCGGGTTTTGGGGCTGGAGGAGGTTACAGAGATGGGGAAGGACATAGCCAATGAAAGATTTGAAAAAGAGGATGAACATTTTTTAAGGCACCACCCTTAAAATCCAACAATGGCAGGCAGAAACTTTATGGTCCAAGAGAGAATGTGAAAGGAATCAATAACTTTCACTCCTAATGACATGATAGAAATCGAGCCTGCCGCCCTCACCAGTGTGCTCACACCCTCCTGAGTCTGGGTGACCACTCAGGAAGCAGTTTGTGACTAGTAATTGTCATTGAAGAGAGCCGCAGTTTATAGCATGGAGCAGAACATGATAAGGTCATAAGTGCTACTGCGTGTCAGCCTGTGAGATGGATCAACTGCACCACTGTGCTCGCAAAACTAAAGGCATATGAATAGAAAAACCCAAGGGAGGTCAGAGATTGAACAGACATTTGCAGAAAGTGTGAAGGGACCCAAGAAGAAGATGCATATCTTACAGAAAAAAAATCCATCTGTGACCTGTGAACTAATGCAAATGAGAACAAGGTGAAGGCCAGAGACTACAGAACAATTTGCTCGATGCTTTGACAATCCCGAGAATGAAAGTGATGAAGTACTGTTATTATTTGCCTCTGCTGCCAGACTAAGAAATGTTTTGACTTGTCCCGAAGAATGACGGATGCCTTCCGTTGCTGCGACTCCCCACGGGGACAGCTTTAATAGGTTGAAGTCCTGGAGCTTTGAGCTGACGCCAGCATCTCTGCAATTACTCGGTGTGCCAGATAACAGTTACCCCTTAATGATGAAATCTATTTATTGGAGAACATTTAATATGACACTAATTAATTCTCCGTGTACTTTCGATTTACAATGACAAGGACTGCTCAGGTAGAGAGAACATTTCGTTTGACAAGAGAGATGCTTCTGTAAAAATATTTCCAGTAATCTCGAGAAGTGATGAACTGCAATTTCCTTTAGTAAAGTGTGTGGCTGTGTAATGATGCACGCTACCCAGTTGGTCAGGAGCACAAAGGGTATTTATTAACAAGGAAAAACATGTACAGAGGCCACCCTGGAGCAGCCCACTGGCTGCTCCAGTCTTTCCATATCTTCTAAATGCCTTGAGTCTGTCTTCTGCCTAAGAGAGTTGTAATAATTCAGCCGAATGCTAGTTTCCTGTCACCAAGCACCCTTTGTTGTACAACAAGGAAGAGACTGCTCCTGCGGCTTACAGCTAGGCAGTACAACACCTCGGGATAAAGTAACAGGTTTAAAAGCCCCCACTGATGCTTCCTATTGGGCAATCCTCCGCCTGCTCAATAAGGGAGCTCATACTCTATGAAGTCCACGGGGAGATCTGTCTATCCATGGCCATCAGAACTAGAGGACTCCAACCTCTGGGGGTGATTATCCACTCTTGGTCCCAATTGGTCCCTCAAGCCAGGAGACCCTCTTCTGCTGTGTTGTCCTCAAAGGAACAATCACCACAATCATCACATCCCTTCCCCTTTAACTCTGTTATGCCATCTTCAAAATTAAGTTACTCAAGCCCAAATGTTAACCAAACATTATACACAAGAGTTGGACAATTATAAATCGAGTCTCCGAGGGGTTTTCTGTTTCATGTAGAGAGGTGTAAATCTGAGTCTGAGATGCTTCCACCGGATCAACATTAACAGGAACTGGCACAGGCAGTTCATTACTCCTTGTTTCCGCAGAGAGATCAGTTATATCTACAACAAATCGGTCGGGTGCTCAGGTTTTTCAATATGTACAAGTTCAAAAATATTTCTTGATGGCTCATTGATGAGATCTTGAGATCTTGAAACATTTTTATTGGTAGGTTTAACTGTGCACAGTTCCAAATATGGTCTTGCATGGAGCTCTTCCTTGCTGCTTTTCTATTCATGTGACCAATTCAGCAATCTTGTTCTGGCGCGTAATCTCAGTTTCTTTCTCTGACTGAATTGCTGATTCTGCTGTCAATTTCAATGTTTTAACTCTTCAGTTAATTCCTCATTATCAAGCTTCCTTCTTCAAGATCTTGCTACTTTTTTTTCAAGTTTGCAATCAGTCATTTCATCTTGTTGTTTTAATGTCTTCTCTAGAGCTTTTATTCTGTTTGCTGATTCCTCTTCGCATTCAATAGTTCATAGTTTATTTTGAAATCTTTAATTCCTGAATTTTCCTGAGGAAAATCCACCATGTTCTTGCTGGACATACACATTTCACAAATGGAATCTTAATTTCTACTTGTCTTAACTTCAACCAAACCCTTTCAGCTCTACTGTTGGTCGGGTCTGTCTCTGACAAAGTGTTGACTTGTTCCCATTCTGCAATTTCCTCATTGCTCTTCATTGTCTCTCATTTCCCTCCTCTTGGCGGTGGTCTATGTTGCTATGAACCTTTTTTGAGAGTTGCCCTCTATCTTCTCTAATTTTCCTCTCCATTGCCCTCTGTTTTATCTTGTGGTTGCTGCTTTAAATGCATTGCCATATTAAATGTTTTACCACTATAAAGTTAAAGTTTATTTATTAGTCACAAGTAAGTATTACACTGCAATGAAGCTACTGTGAAATTCCCCTTGTCATCACACTCTGGCACCTGTTCGGGTCAATGCACCGAACCAGCACGCGTTTCAGATTGTGGGAGGAAACCGGCGCACCCGGAGGAAACCCACGCAGACACGGGGAGAACGTGCAAACTCCACATAGACAGTGACCTGAGCCAGGATTCGAACCCGGGTCCCTGGTGCTATGAGGCAGCAGTGCTAACCATTGTGCCACCATGCCATCCCATAAATGCTGTACCTCTTTAAATGCATGATCGTTTTAAGACTGTGGACTTTTTTTTAACTGTCAGCAGCTTCCAGTTTTCTCTCTGGGCTTTTTCTGCACTTTTGAAGTTTTGGTGCAAAACTGGCCCGTCTTCCTTGGAAACGTTTTTTAAAAACTTTTAAACTTCTCTTCCAACCCTCCAAAACTTCTCCTTTTAACTGATAGAAGATTCTCTGAGCGATCCTTCATTGAATGATTATGCACCATCTGAACATCTCAATGTCTCATTGCATCTATTCGTCCAAAGACAGGCATTCAGGTGAGTATCTTTTTTCTTCAGACTTCACTTAAAACGTAATACACACAAGTTGGCTGCGTCATAATCCATTTTATCCCATACTCGTTGCCAATGTAATAATGCATGCTACAGACTTCATCAGGAATACAAAGGGTATTTATTAACAAGGAAAATATGTTTAGAGACCCCCCCCCCCACCTGACTGCCCTGCAGCAGCCCACCAGCTACTCCAATCCATCACGCAAACCAGCCTCCCATCCATTGACTCTGTCTACACTTCCCACTGCCTCGGCAAAGCAGCCAGTACAATTAAGGACCCCATGCACCCCGGACATTCTCTCTTCCACCTTCTTCCATTGGGAAAAAGATACAAAAGTCTGAGGTCACATACCAACCGACTCAAGAACAGCTTCTTCCCGGCTGCTGTCGGATGTTTGAATGGACTTACCTTGCATTAAGTTGATCTTTCGCTACACCCTAGCTATGACTGTAACACTACATTCTGCACTCTCTCGTTTCCTTCTCTATGAACGGTATGCTTTGTCTGTATAACGCGCAAGAAACAATACTTTTCACTGTATGTTAATACATGTGATAATAATAAATCAAATCAAATCAAAATCAAATCAGTCTCTACATGTCAACAGCATGCCTTCAGACTTTTTTCTGCCGAAGAGAGGACTCCATGCCTTGAGTCATTACCCATTCTCAGTCCCAACTGATATCTCAAGCAAGTTGGCTCTCTTCTGCTGTGTTGTCCTGAAAAGGGACAATCACCACAGGCTTTATATGGTCGGTCCTATATGATCTTACTACTAAGCTGTTCCTGTCATTCTTTCTGAACATTACTGGCTTCAGGTATACATTGTGGCTCAATGTTAGCACCTCACCTCTGAGCCTGATGGTTATGGGTTCAAATCCCACCCTAGGGAGTTCAGCGTGTTTTCTGATCTGGTACCAGGAATCGATTGCAGGCCAGACCCATGTAACATCTGCAGTGTGGCCTATGATACAACATTGTCGGTAAAGGATGGTTCATGAGGCAGAGGTTTTGCAGTCCAGCATCCCCGCCAGCAAAGCTAGATATTCTGAGGCAAATATGGGGAGTACAAGAGTGTCTCAAACTGGAGGTGTTCTTGGAAGGGTGCAGAAAGTTTAGAATTAAGAAGATCTGCAGTCTTTCAAGCCATCGATATATGAATGTTATGGCCAAGGTTGTGGTCCTTTCATTCTTGAGACTTATTCATGTGACCAACTAGAAGAGGTACTGATGACCCTCCAGCCTGTCGTTGGGAGACTACCTCCAAGTTACTGCTACCTCCGGACTCCGTGGGCTGGCGAGGATGTGGGGGAGGAGGGGAGGTCAGTCTGATGCTGGAAAGTCTGAAACTCGTCCCTAAGTGGGGCCTAAATTGGCTTAGTTAATTATCTGCTGCTGCAAACAGCTCATGGATACAGTGGCAACGCATCTGGGTGCTGACCCATATCCACCTCAGAAGTTCCCCATGGTCCCACCCCCAAAGCTCTTTCATTGTATCCCGGTTCAGTTTTGACCATCTGAGGGAATCGGTGAGGAATATCCCACATTTCTTTCCTGTTCTTAACCCTGAGTTTTTCTCTACACTTGTACCTCTGCCAAGATGATACCTAAAAATATCTAACGGATGGACAGGGAAATGTTGAATGGAGGTGCTGGGTATATATGGAACGTCTAATCAAAGTCTAATCAGGTATTATGAGTATGGGAAGGCCCGATAGATTAAATGGAATTTTCCTGTCCATCATTCTTCTTTGTTTGTTAATATACATGTATAATATGGATCAAATCCCCTCTACACTCACATTCATGTATATAGATCGATAATGAGACATTTACATACTGAAACAAAGACCTATACGTGCACAATCCAATGCCTAGACAGGCTAGGACGGATGGTGTAGGACCTTCCATAAGGTGCACCTTTTACAGTTCTGGTTCCAATCCTCAACACCTCAATCTATGCCTAACCTGGCAATCTCCTCCTCAGATCGCTTAGCATCCTATCAGACCTGAAGTTGGCCAGTTTTCCAAAAACCGCCCTCTTCAATATTGTGAACAACAGGTGGATGGGCTAGGTTGCTTCAGTTCTCAGAGTAGTTCCACAACAATATCAACTCACCTCACTATCTCGCTCAATTCATATCGTCAGTTATACCGAACACATTGTCAGCTGTCCCTCAATACCAGGATGACCTCAACTTGGTGAGTTCCTGCCATGGGTCTTTATGTGACTGAGAATGCCAAATCGCGACCCACAAATCTGTTGGCAGATATTTCATGAGGTAGTGGAATTCATAATGTAGAATTGTCTTCCTTTTCTTTCCTTCTCTGGAGCCGCTCTGGTTTATGGCATTGTGACTCAAAGCATAAAAGAGCTTGATGGACAAGTTGTCACCATTCCCAGTCATTATTTTTATATTCTTTCACAGGATGTGCGCATTGCTGACTAGCCCAGTATTTTTATTGCCCATCCCTAGTTGCCCCTTGGGAAGCTGGTGCTGAGCTACCTTCTTGAACCACTGCAGCCCTAGTGCTGTAGGTACATTCACAGTGCTGTTAGGGAGGGAGTTCCAGAAGGTTGACTCAACGACATTGAAGGAACAGCAATATAGTTCCAAATCAGATGATGAGTGACTTAGAAGGGAGTTTCCAGTTGGTGGTGTTCCCAGGTATCTGCTGCTCTTGTGCTTCTAAATGGTAGTGGTCATGGGTTTTGAAGGTGCTGTCTAAGGAACCTTAGTGAGTTCCTGCAGTGCATCTTGGAGATGGTACACAGCTACAGTGGTACACACTGCTGCCACTGTACATCAGTGGTGGAGGGAATGAATGTGGATCAAGCAGGCTGCTTTGACTGGATGGCGTTGAGCATCTTGAATGTCGTTGGAGCTGCACTCATCCAGGTAAGTGGAGAATATTCCTTAATATTCCTTACTTGTGCCTTGTAGATCGTGGACAGTCTTCACGAGTCAGGAGGTGAGTTACGCACTACAAATTTCCAGCTTCTGACCTACTCTTGTATCCGTGGTGTTTATATGGCTAGTCCAGTTCAGTTTCTGGTCTATGGTAACTCTCAGTATGTTGATAATGGGGAATTCAATTATGGTAATGCCATGGAATGTCAAGTGGTGATGATTAGATTATCTCTTGTTGGAGATGGCCATTGCCTGGCACTTGTGTGGCACGAATGTTACTTGTCACTTATAACCCAATTTCAATTTTGCATTGCTTCAAGCAGAGTTTCAGGGTGACTTTGAAGTGTTTTCCTTGTCCTCCCCTGAAACATTGGCCATCTGAGAGTTGTGTGACAATACTGTGCCTTTAAGAAATGTATTGCGTCATGTTTCTTGTGCAGGATTTTTGTTAGCAGTCTGTTCTATTCACCTGGTGTCACTTTGTCTGTAACTGGCAACCCATGTTGATACTGCAGAAGCATAATTGATCCTAATTGCTCAAGTGTTTGCGATGTATGTCTGTGGGGATATTGCTTAAATTGGAACTGTAGCAGTATCTAACTGTTCATAATTATACCTTGTCATGTTTAAGTATTTCAATTAGTAAAAGTTATGCTAATTCATTTTATTATATTATAACTGTGTTTTTAAATAAAGCTTTTTTAGTAAAAGCTTCCTAAGTGGGTCAATAGAATCACATCTGGAGCAAAACACCCTATGCTCGCACTAATGCCAAAATAAAAATAAATGGGGTCTAGGCTAACTTCATAATATACCTCAGAGTTTTTGATCTGGTCCCTGAGAAATCAGGTTCTGGCCAGGGAATAGTTTTCAGCCATCTGGACATAGTGATTTTGCAGGAGTTTTGCCTGAATGCTTGTGGAGCTGGATTCTAAAAGGACACTAGCATTTGTTTAATGGTCCTGCCATTGAATCCGGATGATGCGGTGGAGACATTGCCAATGGAATTTCTCCTGTCTTCTAATGTGCTGATACACAGGTCAGGTCAGGTCTCACTGCAGGACAGGATGTGGAGACAACAACTGATCTGTACACTCAGTGGGAGTGGAGTACTTGTGGAGTACTGTGTTGTGAAAAGCCCACTTCTGTACTTTGTGGAAGGCTGAACATGTGCAGATGATCCACTGCTGGATCTCCTTAGCAATGCTGCCATGTATGGGAAGTACTGAATGTATTGCAATGACATCAATGGGCTGGGTTGATTCTTATTGTGAAAGAGTATCTCCCAATGTAACGACTTGATTTTATGTAGCACCATTAACGTAATAAAATATCCTAAATCGATTTACAAGAGCATATTAGACGTAATTCGACTCCAGGGCCAATATGGAGGTGGGACAGATGACTTGCTCACAGAGGTAGATTTGAAGGAGGAGAGGCACAGAGAAGTGGAGCTTGTTATGGAGGGAATTGCAAAGCTATGGACTTAGAGAATTATGGCTGTTTATCTCGGAGTGCCTTCTTGACAATAGCCCGTAGAGCTCTCTGGATGAACCTTGACAAAAACCATATCTTTCCAGACCATCTTTACATTTCTGAAGGAAGTGCCCAATGGTCTCTTCCCTGCCACAGCTGCCTTGAAAGCAGTTTGCCGAGGCAATGAGGTTCCAGAGGGTGGGATTTCAAGGGGCGGTGGCAGCTCTGTCCACTGGCTGGAAAATCAAGGACAACACCACCTCAGCCAGTTATGGAAGCAACAACCAGGTTTTATGTGCGACAGATATTAAACTGCTTGATTTTGGGGCTCCTGTCCCTTTCAGGGGTGAGATACCACCTCCAAGAGCTGCCAGTCAATCAGAGGGCCATCAGCTTTTCATTCCCATTAGCGCCACTGGGAGCAGTGGACACTGTGAGGACTGCATCTGACCAGGACCGGCAACATGGAGTAGGGCATGGCATAGAAGTGAGAGGGATTGAATTCACCAGAGCCAATCAATCATGAGGGAGTGGTGTGTGGAGTGGGAGGAAAGAAGTGGGAGATGTCATTGATGAGGCCAGAGGTTGTTTCCACAGGGGCTGGCCCTGCTGGGAGGTGGGCCTTTATGGGCCACAAGATGCCTAATTAGGAGGCCTCACATCCAAGCTTCAAGGACGGTTCCAGGGTATACCTGTGGTCCCCCCAAGTGGCAGAAGACCCAACTGCAACTGCTGAAATACCAGTGGTGATAGGGAAAGATCCTTAAGTGACCCTTAATTGGACCACTCCTGTCAGCAGCAATGGGAAGGCAACAGTCTTCCCAACACTCTCTGTAAAATCCTGAGCCTTTGTGCATGAAGGACTGACAGGGAGGGCCTTCCTCACCATCAGCTTTGTACTTTGGTGATGAAATGTTCTGCCAAATGGCAATGACAGTCCGCTGCAGGAACCACCCGACTAGGATTCACCACCTTGGTTCCCAGCAGGGTTTCAGGGACAGTGCTTGTGGTCCCAATGGACATGTGATTAAAGGTCATTTTCTGCACCAACCTTTTTCCAAGCAGCAGATGGTATGGCACGGTCCAATTGAATGGAATATTCTGCACCAGTGTGGCTAACACCGGGAACAGACAGAACTTCAGTACAGAGTGACACTTGGCGTTTGCGTATCGAAAGTCCACACACAACTTGATGCAGCTGCACACAAAGGTAGCCATCAGAATGAGGGTGACATTGGGAATGATTTTTTCTCTTTCACTGAAAGATTTATACATTGTGGATACAGAACATTTTTGTTCACCTAAAGTGGAAGACGGTTCAGGTGACCACTGCAGTGTACAAGTGGGGGATGGACCAAAACCTGCACCACATGAGGTTACACCCAGAGCATCTTGCACCTGATGGCCAGCCTCTAACCCACAATGGAGAGGGAGTGTATCTCCCACATGCCAAGTTTCTGTTTCACCCCATGGCTATATACACCTTCCAGTTTGTTGAAACATATCCTAGCCTTTCTGAACTATATCCCCAGCACCTTCAGGTTGTCCGACCTGACGGCGATGGCGATGAAGAATCAGTCAGCTCAGTTCCAAAAGAACATGGCCTCAATCTTGCTTTGGTTATTGAGGCCTTTGAAGCGGCATGTGTGTGGAGGAAGCAGCTGTTACTGCTGGTACTGCTGCTCCTCTTGCTCCTGATCAGGGCTGCCAGGCTGAGCTGCATAAGCTGCCCCGTGTTATGGTGGAAGCTGGTAGCAGGAAAGTCTAACTCAAGCTGAGTATGTCAGGAAGTGGGCAATTTTCTGACAAATTGTGAAGGCACATACCTGGGAAGTAGTACTGTGAACCTTCCACCTGGCCATGTCTGGAGCTCTTTGGTTTAAAGGCTTCCTGGCTTGTCTGTTTCACTGTGCACTCACCTCTATAAAACCAGTGAGTTGCTGACAGTTTGGGAAATAGCCCACCGGCTGTTAAAGCCAAATCCCTTGTTTATGACAGAACGTAATGAGCTATTTGAATATTGATCTCACTGGCCTGACAGCTGCATGCGAGCTCCCTGCTCGCCTTCAACCCCAACCAGATGAAACCTAGAAGTGGGCAGGATGATGTCAGGATCCCAACCTCATGTCACTCTTTTTACAGCCGCTAAACCATCTCCCTTGCCTGTTAAAATCTCATGGTCCCTGAAATTGGACTCCAGAAGTTATGTAATCCGAGAGACAGTGTGGCTGGGTGAACAACGAGTCCTTTGTTCTGATGATTGAGTTTATTATCTGCGATTTCTTGCACTCTCCAAATCTCTTTGATGGATGAACTTATAACGTCGACAGGTTATATACCTCAGGTTACAAACTGTGGATCAGAAGCAAAAATTAGCCAAAGGAGAGAGCACATTTCATTGGATTACAGTAACCTATTGTCCTGTTCCCAAAACAATGAGAATAAAACAGCATCCTGGGGGTTCTCAGTAGTACCTGATTTGGATCTAAGTCCATAGTGTTAACAGAGAAACAGGGTCCCAATAGAGTTCCAATTCATCTTGGATGTGAGTACACATCAGGTAGTAGCGAATATTTACCCTCTCCACATTTGTTTTGCCTTGCGTCCAAATGTCTTTTTAATGATGATAAAGTAAGGGAGGGGGCAGGATACCTTATCATTCACTTGGTGCCCCCACCCATGGGCAAGTTGATATCCTTTTGAAGTGTTTCTGCTCACCCCAGTTTGCAACCGGCCTGGGGGAATGGGAATGGGAATCCTCAACAGGAATTTGTGAATGCCAATATCTATTTTATTGATGCAAAGTCCAAACTGAGACAAAACGATCTTTAAAAGGGGATTAAATTCATCAATCAAAGCATCTGCTCTAACGTTCATACCTTTCAAACAATGTAAACCAATACACTGAGTGATCACCAAACTCCAAGCAGGCTCCATTCTCGGGAACTGCCTGTCTTACATGTCAGAAGTGACTTATCCTCCTGTATGCAAAGTGACATCTGTACAGTAGATGGTGTGAAAGGTGCCCCCCTCCCCCCCAACCCCCCAAAACCCACCACTGAGGCCCAGTTTGGCAACACTATGAGCCTGGAGTCAGAAGGTTGGGTTCAAGTCCTACTCCAGTGTTACCATGCAGAGGTTAATATCCTTTACCTCACTTTGTAATTTGTTAAATTTGTTTGGGAAGCTGTTAACTGTTCTATATTAACGTTTAGAGGTTCATTAATGGAAAGACCTGACACTCACTTTAAGTAAATAATTAACAAGTTATTTATTTAACCAACCAAGAATTTTAACTAAACAAGGACCATATCAATTAAAGTAAGGTTCGACTGGAACGGTAAACACAAGGATCATTCATTACCAAAAAATACGAACACTAACTTAGTCACTCTCAAAAAAACATATTAACAGGTTTTGTGGCTTTGGAAAAACCTTTGGAGTTTTTTTGTTGATGTTGCTGTCAGTAAACTCTTTCTGATTTGGTACCATTCTGGTAGATCGATGGAGAGTTCTCTTGAGATATTTCTTCAGCTGGCAGGGAACCGCTTTTGCCCTCTCCAAGTCTTGAGAAGTGGCAGCTTTACAGTTCAACTTTACTGAACTGAACTGAACTCCCTGAACTCCCTGAACTAATGGCAATCAGTTGAGTTCCTATTTTTAAATTCCTGATGACCTATGCATTTTCCTACAGCATGATTGGTCTGATGATATCAACAATAGCAAATTCAAATTTGATAGGGTCCTGATCGCTAAGTGTCTTCTTTAAACTTATAGGCTATCAAAATGCAACTGCCTGCAAAGCCTGTTAACAAGGCAACCCTGATGTTTGGTCTGAGTTACAAATGTTGCAATCTGTGTGCCCTGTATTTTTAACATTCAAGCACTGAACACAAAACCAGCTTTTAAAGGGACAAAGCAATGTTTTTTCCCTCTGGCAGTTTTTACAATTCTTTTACATCTTTACAAACTCAACTTCACAACACCAGGGACTTGAGCACAAAATCTAAGCCGATGCTCCTCTGCAGTCCTGTGAGAGTGCTGCATTCTTAGATGAGCTGGCTTTTGCCTGAAATGTTAAACAGTTTTGCCTGTTTGTCCTCTTCGGTGTGGATAAAAGAATGTGACTCTATTTTGAAGAAGTACAGAGTCTCTTGGGTCAATAATTATCCCGCATTCAACAGCACAGGAAAAAAATATACCAGATTGTCTGCTCATTATCATGTTGCTTCATGTGGGATCTGCCTATGCACAAATTGGCTGCTGAGTTTTCTACATTACAACAGTGACCATGTTCAGAAGTACTTAATTGGCTGTAAAGGGTTTTGGGAGCTCAGACAAGCCCCAGTTCTCAAATCTCGAGTGGATCTTGAATCCACAACCTTGGGTTTTTTTTATTCATTGATGGGATGTGGGTGTCACTGGCTAGGCCAGCATTTACTGCCCATCCTTAATTGCTCTTGAAAGGTGGTGGTGAGTTGACTTATTGAACCATTGCAGCACAAGTGGTGTAGATACACCCACAGTGTCGTTAGGGAGGGAGTTCCATGATTTTGACTCAGCAATATTGAAGGAATGGCGCCTGTCTGGAGACAATACACATCTCTTTAACCTGTCTTAATGCTCTCTCCACTCACATTGTTTGTACCTTAAAGACTTGATTAGCTGTAAGTATTCGCATTCCAACCATTATTCTGTAAATTGAGTTTGTGTCTTTATATGCCCTGTTTGTGAACAGAATTCCCACTCACCTGAAGAAGGGGCTTAAGGCTCTGAAAACTTGTGGCTTTTGCTACCAAATAAACCTGTTGGACTTTAACTTGGTGTTGTTAAACTTCTTACTGTGGATATAGTTCCAAGTCAGGCTGGTGAGTGACTTGGAGGGGAACCTCCAGGTGGTCGGTGTTCCCAGATATGTGCTGTCCTCATCCTTCTAGATGGTAGTGGTTGTAAGTTTGGAAGATGATGTTGAAGGAGCCTTGGTGAGTTCCTGCAGTGCATCTTGTAGATGGTACACACTGCTGCTACCAAGTGTCAGTGGTGGCGGGAGTGGGTATTTGTGGGTGGGATGTTTTGTCCTGGATGGTGTCGAACTTCCTGAGTATTGTTGGAGCTGCACTCATCCAGGCAGGTGGAGAGTATTCCGTCACACTCCTGACTTGTGCCTTGTAGATGGTGGACAGGCTTTGGGGAGCTAGGAGATGAGTTACTCACTGCAGGATTCCCAGTCTCTGACCATTGTTTAAGGAACGATGTTAAGGCGTGAGAAGCAATTCAGAGAAGGTTCACTCGACTGATACCTGGGATGGAGGTGTTATTTTACAAGGAAAGGTTGAACAGGCTGTGCCTGTATCCATTGGAGTTTAGCAGAATGAGAGATGATCATATTGCAACATATAAGATTCTGAAATGATTTGATAGGGTGGATGCTGAAAGAATGTTTAGGGAAAAAACTAGAACAAGAGGATACCATTTAAAAATATGGGATCTCCCATTTAAGATGGAGATTAGGAGAATGTTTATTTAGTCAGAGGATGGTGAATCTTTGGAACTCACTTCCCCAGGGAGTGATAGAGGCAGGGACACTGAATATTTTTAAGGCAGAGGTAGATAGATTCTTGACTAACAAGAGGGTCAAAAGATATCAGGGGTCGGCGAAATGTGGAGTTGAGGCCATAACCAGGTCACCTATGATCTTATTCACTAGCAGAGCAGGTTTGAGGGGCCGAATGGTCTACTCCTGCACTTCATTGGTATTCAACCTTCTGAGTCAGAGATGAGAGTTCTACCCACTGAGCCACGGCTGGAGGCTTTGCAATAGTTATCGAAAGTAAGTAAGTAGAAAATGAAGAACAGTTCCAACAATAATAAATTCTGACATAGTGAAGCTTTATTTCTCAATGTTCATGGGAGCTGTCTGCTTTAACTGTCTAGCTCCAAAGGCTTCTGACAGCTTCTCCAATTTGAACCAGCCAAGCTTAAATAAACGTCCCCGAAAACAGCCGAGACTAATCACATTTAAATAAAAATCTGTTTAATTCAAAGGAACCTGCCACTCAAACATAAAAGGGAGCATTTTAATTCACTTTGATTGGCAGTGGGAACAGGCAGAGATGTTAAAACTAAAAGACTCCCTTTCCCTCTCAGCTCCTGCTAATTCCTGATTTTAACAACACCGGGATTAGAAGCAGATGTGTCTTGCGTTGGACTCTGGGAGGAACCTCATTAAGAAGGACAAATCCAGCTCCTGTTGACAGATTTATAACCTGTACCTGTGCAGGGAGCCTGTGGCGACCATCCTGTTAGACAAAGCTGCTGGAAGCAAGTTTTTAAAAAACCCTTTCCTTTGTAGAGCTTTTGTTTTAAGATCATAAGACATAGGAGCAGAAGTAGCCCATTCAGCCCATTGAGTCTGCTCTGCCATTCAATGAGATCATGACTGATCTGATGATCCTTTAAAGTGTATTTATTAGTGTCACAAGTAGGCTTACATTAACATTGCAATGAAGTTACTGTGAAAATCTCCTAGTCGCCACACTCTAGCACCTGTTCAGGTACACTGAGGGGCAATTTAGCATGGCCAATGCACCCAACCAGCATGTCTTTTGGACTGTGGAAGGAAACCGGAGCACCCGGAGGAAACCCACGAAGACATGTGGAGAATGTACAAACTCCACACAGACAGTGACCCGAGGCCGGAATTGAACTTGGGTCCCTGGCGCTGTGAGGCAGCAATGCTAACCACTCTCCACTTTCCCACGTTCTCCACTTTCTACCCAATTTGGGCATGAGACTGAGGAGGTCCTCAACTGAGGCACAGCTAGGGTTGCCAACTGTGAGTCAATGTATCCCAGGAGGTTTCCTCACATGACTTGCTTGCTCCATCCATTAGTCAGCCAACACATCCATCCTCGAGACGTATTGACTTCCTACACCAATTGGAAAGAAAAAAGACTCATTACCCAACTGGATAATGCTTGACTGTCAGCCAAACAGCTTCTCTCTCACCCATTTTCAATATTTCTATATCTGGTAAAGAGAAATGTTCAAAGAAAACGACAAAGAATAAATTTGTTCCTGCCCTGATGATTGCTCTCCAGGGTTGCACACAGTAGTGTCCTGGAGATTGATCTTCAATTCCTGGAGATTCCCGGCCAATCCTGGAGGGCTGGCAACCCTCGGCGCAGCATTCAATCCCACTGGATCTGTGACCCCAGAACTCAGGCAAGATTGCTGGCTGCTCCCGTTGCTTTCACAAGTGAGTTAAAATTGTCCCAGAAGCCAAAGAAATCCCATGGGATGTTAGTACTTGAATTGAGTGGTTTGTCCCAATTCCCCACCTCTCGAGCTGAGACGAAACAATGAAAATCTGTAATATTTGTATCAATTTAAATTGGGACATCGGTGAGTGAAGCCGTTTTTGATAACTCCTTCCCTGCTTAAAGAAGTCGCTGGGTTTTAGATCCAAGTTCTTCATTTCACATGACTGCTCTCAGAGACTGACAGTCAGGTGGGTTCTCAGTAAGCACTAAACAGCAGCCACGCAGTCATTGACAAATTGATAGAACATTGTTAGACTCAAGCAAGGGGAATCTCTGCTCTCTCATGATGTTAGCTATGAGCTCTTGTTGAGACACATTTCTAACATTAATAACAAAGCATGTTAGATCTGAGCAAAATCCAAACACAACTTGATAACCAGAGACAGCTAATAGCCCCAGTACATCAATCAGACCACCTGTCTTTTGAATGTACTTTTTTAAACAATGCAGAGTTAGATTGCTGATTCCAAGGATAAGCATTCTAGGAGACACGGATGGAATTCCCTCAGAACTGATGAGAGGTACAGGATAGTGGAGGTCTTGTGACATAGTGGCAGCACAGTGGCACAGTGGTTAGCACTGCTGCCTTACAACGAAGGGACCCGGGTTCAACTCCTGCCTCAGGTCAATGTCTGCGTGGATTTTCCTCCGGGTGCTCCGGTTTCCTCCCACAATCCAAAGATGTGCGGGTTAGGTTGATTGGCCATGGTAAAATTGACCCTGGTATCAGGGGGATTAGTGGGGTGAATGTGTGGGGTTGCGGGAGTGGGGCCTGGGTGGGATTGTGGTTGGTGCAGACTCGATGGCCCAAATGGCCTCCTTCTGCACTGTAGGGATTCTATGATTCTATGAATTTCCCAACAACAGAAAGTCTGGGTTGGAATCCCATTTGAAAGGTGTGTTCATAATGTAGCCCAATGGGTTGAGTATCAACCTGCACAATCCTTCCAACACACGCCAATGGCAGGCAGTAAGAGTGGGAGAGACTCCTGGTCAACCATGCTTAATGTGGGGTGGCGTCCCTCGAGCCAAAAGCCTCTGGTGGCAGACCAGTGACCTGTTCCAGGAAAATCCTCACTTCGGTGCCGGTGAGACCACACCTGGAGTACTGTGTACAGATTTGGTCTCCTTACTTAAGAAAGGATTTAGTGGCATTGGAGAGGGTGCAGAGGAGCTTCACTAGGTTGATTCCAAAGTTGAGAGGGTTGGCTTATGAAGAGAGACTGTGTAGACTGGGGCTATACTGATTGGAATTTAGAAGAATGAGGGGAGATCTTGTAGAAACATATAAGATTATGAAGGGAATAGATAAGACAGAAGCAGGGAAGTTGTTTCCGCTGACTGGTGAAACTAGAACTAGGGGGCATAGCCTCAAAATAAGGGGGAGCAGATTTAGGACTGAGTTGAGAAGGAACTTCTTCACCCAAAAGGGTTGTGAATCTGTGGATTCTGTGAAGCAGTTGAGGCTACCTCATTGAATGTTTTTAAGGCAAAGATAAATAGATTTTTGAACAGTAAAGGAATTAAGGATTATGGTGAGTGGCTGGGTAAGTGGAGCTGAGTCCATGAAAAGATCAGTCACGATCTTATTGAATAGCAGAGCAGGCTTGAGGGGCCAAATGGCCTAGTTCTTATGTTCTTATGGGTACAGATCAAATTCTGCCTTATGCACCACTAGGTGCAGGAAGAGAAACAAGAAGGTAGAGTTATCCCAGCAAAACCTGTGGTTTAACAATCTAAGATCAAAGCAAAGAGTGTTAAGGATTCAGATTTTCTGGTTTTGTCGCTTGGTATAATCCACATCTCCCTCTCCTGAAGACGTTCACTTTCTGGAGAATTCTACAAACCGCAATTGCCTCCAGCTCCACGCCGACGCATGTTCACATCTGGGACTGAACAGCTACTGCCACCTGGCTATTTGACCTTGATAGAAGACCAGTCAAGCCTGATCCTGCCTTTACCTGACCCTTGCACATACATGCTTGTTCCAGCAGAGGTCACTGGACATCAATCAGCAGCAGGAATGGCTGATGTTCCCTTGCAAATTGGGAAAGAGAGGAGGTGGGGGGCAGCACAGGTACATCAACACCCAGAGTTAATAATACAGCATGATACTGCTGAGAGCCCACAGAGAGTCAGAACTAATCAGGGCCATTCAGCACAGGTTTCTTAGAGATGGGAGATGTTTGCCAAACCTAATAGGATTCATCAAGAAACAGCAGAGTGCACAGAACGTTCTGACTTTACTTGTTTTAAACTCCCTCCTTTAATTCAAGGTAAAATAGAAGAGTTTGGAGAGGGGAATGTGACCTCCTACAGAAGTTACCGGGGACGAGCCCATGTGACCTGGTGGTCATGGGAACAGGAGTCCAGGTCAAAACCTATTGAAAGTAAGGCACACGTTTTAACAGCTGGATGGAGAGGTGGAGGCAGCTGGTCCTGCTGCGCACAGACTCAGAGGGTCCGGCAGGCAGAGGGATTTGAGTAAGGAGACCCCAGTGGCTATACCGAGCAGAGGAAAGGGGCTGTTTCCGTGCTCAGCATCAAGCCGACTGATGGTGAGGATGGATTCTCTGATTGACGGGATGAAGTTTGTGGAGATTTAAAGATGAGGGTGTCGCCAGAGTTTGTCGTGCACCTCGTTCATTCCAGTTCATTTCATGCTGCTCAAAGCCTGAATTAAAGAACTTATTGAGGAAAAAGACATTGGAAGGTTCACCCTGGTGGGGCCAGAGATAAAAGATATTGCTGAAGTCAGGAGGAGCTGGAAATTTATACACAAGACCACGGCCGGAGTTTGACCCTCCGCCTCTATTGGCAGGGGAGGGGTGTGAAAGTGAAGGGATGGGTTTCCCTCCAGATTCTCGATTGTCCCAACCTATTATTTTTTTTGTTTGTGGAACATGTGTCACTGGCTGGCCAGCATTTACTGCCCATCCCTCGTTGCCCTTGAGAAGGTGGTGGTGAGCCGCCTTCTTGAATTGCTGCAGTCCACATGCTGTGGGTTGACCCACAATACGTTAGGGAGGGAATTCCAGGATTTTGGCCCTTTGACTGTGAAGGAACGGTGATATATTTCCAGGCCAGGACAGTGAGTGACTTGGAGGGGAACGTGAGGTGGTGATGTTCTCATTTATTTGTTGCCCATGTCCTTCCAGATGGAAGTGGTCATGGGTTTGGAAGGTGCAGTCTAAGGATCTTTGGTGAACTGCTGCAGTGAGTCTTGTAGATAGTACACACTGCTGCTACTGAGCGTCGGTGGTGGAGGGAGTGGATGTTTGTGGATGTGGTGCCAGTCAAACGGGCTGTTTTGTCCTGGATGGTGTCAAGCTTCTTGAGCGTTGTTGGAGCTGCACCCATCCAAACAAGTGGGAAGTATTCCATCACACTCCTGACTTGTGTCTTGTAGATGGTAGATAGGCTTTGGGGAGTCAGGAGGTGAGTTACTCTCCACAGTATTCCTAGCTTCTGACCTGCTCTTGTAGCCACTGTGTTAATGTGGAGAGTCCAGTTGAGTTTCTGGTCAATGGTAACCCCAAGGATGTTGACAGGGGGGGATTCAATGATGGTTACACCATTGAATGTCAAGGCACGGTGGTTAGAATGTCTCTTATTGGTGTTGGTCATTGTCTGGCATTTGTGTGGCGTGAATGTTACTTGCCACTTGTCAGCCCAAGTCTGGATATTGTCCAGATCTTGTTGCATTTGTACATGAACTGCTTCAGTATTTGCGGCGTCGCGAATGGTGCTGAACATTGTGCAATCATCGGCAAACATCCCCACTTCTGACCTTATGATGGAGGGAAGGTCATTAATGAAGCAGCTGAATATTGTTGGGCCTAGGACACCATCTTGAGGGACTCCTGCAGAGATGTCCTGGAGCTGAGATGACTGACCCCCCCACAACCACAACCATCTTCCTATGTACCAGGTATGACTCCAACCAGCAGAGAGTTTGCCCCCTGATACCCATTGATTCCAGTTTCATTAGGGCTCCTTGATGCCATATTCAGTCGAATGCGGCCTTGATGTCAAGGGCAGGCATTCTCACCTCACCCCTGGAATTCAGCTCTTTCGTCTATGTTTGAACCAAGGCTGTAATGAGTTTAGGTGCTGAGTGACCCTGGCGAAACCCAAACTGTGCGTCACTGAGCAGGTTATTGCTGAGCAGGTGCTGCTTGATAGCACTGTTGATGACCCCTTCCATCACTTTACTGATGATCAAGAGTAAACTGATTGGGTGGTAATTGGCTGGGTTGGATTTGTCCTGCTTTTTGTGTACAGGATATACCTGGGCAATTTTCCTGGGCAACCTCACAGTAATTTTACTCTGGGGTGGCAAGGTTTCAGATAAGAAGCCCATCCTTGCCCCAAATATCAGATATTTAAGGGGTAATTTCCCACTCAGCCTCAATTCTGAGGTTGATGAGGTTTGGGCTGGAATTCTCCCAGCCTGCTGTGCTACACAAGCAGCGTAGTGGGCCGGGAGACATCAGCGGCAGCCATTTCACAGGATTCATGCCGTGCTCCTGGGTCTCCGCGCATCTCCCAGGCTAAGTTTTTGAGTGTGATCAGCTCTGCGCTGGAGCATTTCAATATGGTTAACAGGCCCAGGGCGGTATTCTCCGGGCCCGCTAGAGTGTCTCCCCCTGCTGGAGACACTCCAGTGGTGTTTTCGACTGCTCCCCACTAATGGGGAACAGGCGCATGACCTCCCTGGAGGGAACAGAGGCCATTGAGGCCCTCCAGGGAAGTCAGGGGTAAGGGGGGTGCCCCTTGGGCAGTGCCAGCCTAGCAGTGCCAACCTGGCACCCTGATACTGCCCAAGGGGCAAACTGGCACTGCCCACCTGGAACCTTGATACTGCCCACTGGGCACTGGGCGGTGCCAAGGGGGCAATTCCAGGGAGGCAGGGCCTACTGGGGGCAGAGCGTTTTGGGGGTGATTGGTGGGGGGGGACCCACTGAAGAGGATCGGTGAGAGAGGGAAGGGGTGAGGGCTATCGGGGCTGGCCATCGAGGTGGGGGGATTGGGAATGTTGGGCTGGGGAGGGGGTTTGGGACTGCCGGGTTGATCAGGGCCAGTAATTGGGGGGGGAAGGGGGCAGGACTGGCATGGGGTCAGGGTTAGTGATTGGGCAAGGGGGGATGGGGGCGGCCTTGCGACTGTTGGGGGGTTTCTGGACTGGCCGGTGGGAGGTGGGCAGGGAGATTGTGGTTGGCCGGGGGTGGTGGGCGGGGGACATCAGGGGAGGTCCGGGAGGCCGGCGATCAGGGGGTTGGGGAGGTCAGAAGGTCATCGATCAGGAGAGTTGCAGGGCTAGCCAGCAACCAGGAGGCCGTCAATGGAAGGTCTCCATGCTGACAGATCGGCGCATGCGCAGTGGTCCGCTTAGCGCTGAGCTGTCGGCCTCTTGGGCGGGAATAGGCCCCACCCCCTGCTTTCCAGAGTGAACCCCATTGAGGCACTCTGCAGAACTCAGAGTGTCAGAGATTCGCTAACATAGAAACATAGAAACCCTACAGTGCAGAAGGAGGCCATTCGGCCCATCGAGTCTGCACCGACCACAATCCCACCCAATCCCTACCCCCACATATTTACCCGCTAATCCCTCTAACTACACATCTCAGGGACAATTTTTAACCTGGCCAATCAACCTAACCCACACATCTTTGGACTGTGGGAGGAAACCGGAGCACCCGGAGGAAACCCACGCAGACACGAGGAAAATGTGCAAACTCCACACAGACAGTGACCCGAGCCGGGAATCGAACCCGGGACCCTGGAGCTGTGAAGCAGCAGTGCTAACCACTGTGCTACCGTGCCGCTCTGGTAAGTATGCTAAAAAAACTGGTGGAAATTGTTCCTGTTTTCCCGCATGTTGGGAACTTAGAATTTCTTTGGGAGAATCCCAGCCTTGAACGCTGTTGGGAAAGACCGGGAATCAACAGAGTAACCTCTCAGGCAGGAAGCTGGCGAGAGGGTGGGGTGGATAAAGAGGGCGGGTTTAAGGACAAGAGCATGAAAGGAGTCTGCTCGGACTTTGTTGTCTGGGTGTGCTGGAATTCATTGTCCCTTCTTAATTACAACTGGAAGGTGGCAGGCCTTCTTAAAGCCAACCTGATATTAGTAGAAATGGGGTCATGTGGAGGTCAGATCAGGTAGTGGGGAAGCGGGGGAAGATGGCAGGTTCCTTTCCCCGATGGACTGTTGGGTTTTTATGGCAATCTGCTTCACCTAATGCTTAACAGTGATGGGGAAATGAAGAACAAAGGGATATAATCTTAAAATTAGGGTGATTTCTGAGGGCACAACTTCATACACACAGTGTGGCAGGAAACGGTGCCTCTCTCTCCCCCAAGAAGCTGAGTGCCGGGACAATAGGAGCTTTCAAGATTGGGATGCATAGATTTACCATGAGGGAGAAATATTGAGGGAATTGGGCAAAGGCGGCTAAATGAGATCGAGGTACCAACCAGACAGGGTCTAATTAAACAGTGCAAGAATTTTTAGGGGCTGAAAGTGCTAATCCTACTCCTGAGAGATGCATCTTAACACCTGCCAGCACTGGTGGATTGTCCCCTCCACTGGATTAGGCTAGCAACAATCCATACCAAAGGGTGTTTTCATCCAGGATATTGAGCCAGCGACAGTGAAGGAACAGTGATGCATTTCCAAGTCAAGGTGTGTGTGACTTGGACAGGAACTTGCAGATGGTGCTGTTCCCATGCATCTGCTGCCCTTGTCCTCCTAGGTGGTAGAGGTCAGGGGTTTGGAGGTGTTGTCAAAGGGAAATAATTATAACACTACAGAAACATAGTGCTGCCAAGAGTCCAATCAATCTCAGAAGTGTCTTTTCCTATGTGCCTAAGTTATTATCCAATGAGTGCCCCCCCATTTGTAAACTCTTAACTTTAATTTAGACAATTAGCATGATCATCTGTTCTAGGGTCTGCTTCTTGAACACAGTGACAGATTTTATTTGATGATGCACCTTGGGACATATTACCAGGTTAAAAATGCTATATAACTGCAAATAGTTGTTACTAGTGAGAGAGCTCCATGGTGGCATTCTCACTCTCAGTGGTAAATGGTGGTGGGTTCAAGTCTGACGCCAGGCTGGCTGCCACCTTCTGCATGGTGGTCCATGGAAATGTGAGGGAGTGGGGAGTGGGGTGGAGCAGAGCCTGCTGAAAATCAGGACTCCCTCCCACCACCATTTGCACATAGTCATCAGGGAAGGAGGTTGTGGATAGGGATCTGCGTGCCGGGGTAATAGGTCATGAGGGAGTCATTATGAAGCCAGATTACAGAGGGGCATTCTCTCCCTCCATCCATTCCAATGCAGGAATGCTGGTGGACTTTTGTCCTCCCCAATCGTAAATTCTTTCAGTGTAAGTATGCTGCTGAGAATGTCTTCAATGAAGTAGTTTTCATCAGTCCTCTCTCCCAGACCCAGCTTTATTTTGTTATTAAATGTGAAAAGTATTTCATTCTGACAAGCTGACATTTCACCTGCAAAGTGAGGAAGAACGATGGGTTTTTATTACTTTCCATTCCCTGGGTTGTAGAATTTATGTTGTTTCCTGGCTGTGTGACAGCTTCGAGCTGTCCTTTCCAGCAGCTGTAACTTGTACTTCACCTTAATCTCTCCCATTTTAGCAGCATCACAACTCCAACTGGTTTCCTATCTTCCCTTGGAGAGCAGTCAGAAGCAGTGGCAGGATTTGCATGCTGATTATCATTCTGACAGGCGGAGGAGGGATGAATGCTCCTCCTATGGAATGATGGTCAGTCCGATGTTGGGGGGAGGGTGTAAAGGGCTCTCACAACCCATATGATAAGGGGAGAGGAGCAATACATACCCACCAGGTGTGAGAGCCCCACTACACGTCAATGCAGAACTCATCGCTGCAGTTTCAGTCTCCACTTGCCAAGCCTGGCTGGAGGGGGATTTGAACCTCGCACCCTCTGAATTCGAGCTAATCTTGAGCTTACTCCCCATTACTCCCTTGCATAGCAAATGCTTGGTGATGATATTGAAATGTCACTACAGGGACTCTGAGAACTGCCAACAGCTACAGCAGATACAAAGTAAGCATGCACCTGACCAATTGCTGTCCCACTCGACATTTATAGGTGTTAAAGGAAGCCTTTCTGAACACAAATGTCACAATGAAGGTCCATCCAGCCAGCAGCCAGAGTGTGGCAATCACTGTGAGTAAGGTCACTGTGCTAATGCTTCACATAGACATTTCAAAATCCACTCTCTGCCATGACAACACATATGTCAACCCATTTAATACCACAGATTGAACATGGGGAAGAAGAATTAGATGGGAATGCAAGGTGCAAATATAATGATGTTACTAGTTTATTTTTTATTAGTGTCACAAGAAGGTTTACATTAACACTGACATGAAGTTACTGTAAAAATCCACTAGTCACCACATTCCGGCGCCTGTTCGGGTACATGGGGGAGAATTTTGCATGGCCAATGCACCTAAACAGCACATCTTTTGGACTGTGAGAGAAAACAGGAGTACCCGGAAGAAACCCAACAGACACGGGGAGACATGGGTGGTTGGTAGAGTGGCACGTGGCACAGTGTTTAGCACTACTGCCTCACAGGCGTGCTGGTTAGGTGCATTGGCCATGCTAAATTCTCCCTCAGTGTACCCAAAGAGGCGCCAGAATAAGGCGACTTGGGGATTTTCACAGTAACTTCACTGCAGTGTTAATGTAAGCCTACTCATGACACTAACAAATAAACTAAACAACCATGGTTACCAATCATACCTTGCAAGTTATTAATTCCACTGAGACACGGATGTGAAAGGAGAGGGTGCAGTATTACTGAAGGGCTGTGACTTCATTGTACTGGGTTAGTGTGGACTCAGACTGTACTGACACGTTGCTGTACTTGGTTACTGTGGTTTTAATACTGTACTTGGTCATTGCTGTACTGAGTTAGCATGAATTCAGACTGTACTGAGACATTGCTGTACTGGTTTGAGTGGATTCAGATTGTACTGACACATTGCTGTACTGAGTTAGTGTGGATTCAGACTGTACTGAGACATTGCTGTACTGGTTTGAGTGGATTCAGATTGTACTGACACATTGCTGTACTGAGTTAGTGTGGATTCAGACTGTACTGACACATTGCTGTACTGAGTTAGTGTGGATTCAGACTGTACTGAGACATTCCTGTGTGGATTCAAACTGTACTGAGACATTGTTGTACTGGGTTAGTGTGGATTCAGACTGTAGTGCAACATTGCTGTACTGGATTAGTGTGGATTCAGGCTGTACTGAGACATTGCTGTGTGGATTCAAACTGTACTGAGACATTGCTGTACTGGGTTAGTGTGGATTCAGACCGTACTGAGACATTGCTGTATTGTTAGTGTGGATTCAAACTGTACTAGGACATTGCTGTACTGAGTTAGTGTGGTTTCAGACTGTACTGACACATTGCTGTACTGGATTAGTGTTGGATTCAGACTGTACTGAGACACTGCTGCACTGGGTTAGTGTGGTTTCAGACTGTACTAAGACATTGCTGTACTGGGTTAGTGTGGTTTCAGACTGTACTGAGACATTGCTGTACTGGGTTAGTGTGGTTTCAGACTGTATTGAGACATTGCTGTACTGGGTTAGTGTGGGATTCAGCCTGTACTGAGACATTGCTGTACTGGGTTAGTGTGGGATTCAGCCTGTACTGAGACATTGCTGTACTGGGTTAGTGTGGATTCAGACTGTACTAAGACATTGTTGTACTGGGTTAGTGTGGGATTCAGCCTGTACTGAGACATTGCTGTACTGGGTTAGTGTGGACTCAGACTACTGAGACACTGCTGTACTGAGTTAGTGTGGGATTCAGACGGTACTGACACATTTCTGTACTGGGTTAGTGTGGTATTAATACTGTACTTGTCATTGCTGTACTGAGTTAGCATGAATTCAGACTGTATTGAGATATTGCTGTATTGGGTTAGTGTGGATCCAGACTGTATTGAGACATTGCTGTACTGGGTTAATCTGGATTCAGACTGTACTAACACATTACTGTTCTGGGTTAGCTGGGGATTCAGACTGTACAGAGACGGTGGCTCAGTGGGTAGCACTGCCGCCTCACAGCACCAGAGACCTGGCTTCAATTCCTGGCTTGGGTCATTGCCTGTGTGGAGTTTGCACATTCTCCCCGCGTCTGCATGGGTTTCCACCGGGTGCTCCAGTTTCATCCCACAGCCCAAACGTGTGTGGGTTAGGTGGATTGGCCATGCTAAATTAACCCTTAGTGTCAGGGGGGGACTCGCTAGGGTTAATGCATGGGGTTATGGGTATAGGGTCTGCTTGGGATAGTGATCGGTGCAGTCCCGATGGGGCGAATGGCCTCCTTCTCCATTGTAGGATTCTATGATTGCTGTACTAGGTCAGTGTTGGATTCAGCCTGTACTGAGACATTGCTGTACTGGGTCAGTGTGGGATTCAGACAGTACTGAGACATTGCTGTACTGGTTTGAGTGGATTCAGATTGTACTGACACATTGCTGTACTGAGTTAGTGTGGATTCAGACTGTACTGAGACATTGCTGTACTGGGTTAGTGTGGGATTCAGCCTGTACTGAGACACTGCTGTACTGGGTTAGTGTGGATTCAGACTGTATTGAGACATTGCTGTGCTGGATTAGTGTTGGATTCAGATTGTACTGAGACATTGCTGTATTGTTAGTGTGGATTCAGACTGTACTGAGACATTGCTGTACTGAGTTAGTGAGGTTTCAGACTGTACTGAGTTAGACTGTACTGAGACATTACTGCACTTGGTTAGTGTGGATTCAGACTGTACTGAGACATTGCTGCATTGGTTAGTGTGGATTCAGACTGTAGTGCAACATTGCTGTACTGGATTAGTGTGGATCCAGGCTGTACTGAGACATTGCTGTGTGGATTCAAACTGTACTGAGACAATGCTGTATGGTTACTGTGGGTTCAGACTGTACTGAGACATTGCTGTACTGGGTTAATGTGGGATTCAGACTGTAATGAGACAATGCTGTATTGTTAGTGTGGATTCAAACTGTACTAAGACATTGCTGTACTGAGTTAGTGTGGTTTCAGACTGTACTGACACATTGCTGTACTGGATTAGTGTTGGATTCAGACTGTATTGAGACATTGCTATACTGGGTTAGCGTGGATTCAGTCTGTACTGAGACATTGTTGTACTGGGTTAGTGTGGATTCAGACTGTACTGACACATTTCTGTACTGGGTTAGTGTAGTATTAATACTGTACTTGGTCATTGCTGTGCTGAGTTAGCATGAATTCAGACTGTACTGAGACATTGCTGTACTGGGTTAGCGTGGATTCAGACTGTACTGAGACATTGTTGTACTGGGTTTGTGTGTATTCAGACTGTGCTGCAACATTGCTGTACTGACACATTTCTGTACTGGGTTAGTGTGGGATTCAGACGGTACTGACACATTTCTGTACTGGGTTAGTGTGGTATTAATACTGTACTTGGTCTTTGCTGTACTGTGTTAGCATGAATTCAGACTGTACTGAGACATTGCTGTACTGGGTTAGCGTGGATTCAGACTGTATTGAGATATTGCTGTACTGGGTTACTCTGGATTCAGACTGTACTGACACATTGCTGTACTGGGTTAGTTTGGGATTCAGACTGTATTGAGATGGTGGCTCAGTGGGTAACACTGCCGCCTCACAGCACCAGGGACCTGGGTTCAATTCCTGGCTTGGATCACTGCCTGTGTTGAGTTTGCACATTCTCCCCACGTCTGCATGGGTTTCCACCGGGTGCTCCAGTTTCACCCCACAGCCCAACAGTGTGCGGGTTAGGTGGATTGGCCATGCTAAATTACCCCTTAGTGTCAGGGGGGGACTCGCTAGGGTTAATGCATGGGGTTATGGGTATAGGGTCTGCTTGGGATAGTGATCGGTGCAGTCCCGATGGGGCGAATGGCCTCCTTCTCCATTGTAGGATTCTATGATTGCTGTACTAGGTCAGTGTTGGATTCAGCCTGTACTGAGACATTGCTGTACTGGGTCAGTGTGGGATTCAGACAGTACTGAGACATTGCTGTACTGGTTTGAGTGGATTCAGATTGTACTGACACATTGCTGTACTGAGTTAGTGTGGATTCAGACTGTACTGAGACATTGCTGTACTGGGTTAGTGTGGGATTCAGCCTGTACTGAGACACTGCTGTACTGGGTTAGTGTGGATTCAGACTGTACTGAGACATTGCTGTACTGAGTTAGTGAGGTTTCAGACTGTACTGAGTTAGACTGTACTGAGACATTACTGCACTTGGTTAGTGTGGATTCAGACTGTACTGAGACATTGCTGCATTGGTTAGTGTGGATTCAGACTGTAGTGCAACATTGCTGTACTGGATTAGTGTGGATCCAGGCTGTACTGAGACATTGCTGTGTGGATTCAAACTGTACTGAGACAATGCTGTATGGTTACTGTGGGTTCAGACTGTACTGAGACATTGCTGTACTGGGTTAATGTGGGATTCAGACTGTAATGAGACAATGCTGTATTGTTAGTGTGGATTCAAACTGTACTAAGACATTGCTGTACTGAGTTAGTGTGGTTTCAGACTGTACTGACACATTGCTGTACTGGATTAGTGTTGGATTCAGACTGTATTGAGACATTGCTGTACTGGGTTAGCGTGGATTCAGTCTGTACTGAGACATTGTTGTACTGGGTTAGTGTGGATTCAGACTGTACTGACACATTTCTGTACTGGGTTAGTGTAGTATTAATACTGTACTTGGTCATTGCTGTACTGAGTTAGCATGAATTCAGACTGTACTGAGACATTGCTGTACTGGGTTAGCGTGGATTCAGACTGTACTGAGACATTGTTGTACTGGGTTTGTGTGTATTCAGACTGTGCTGCAACATTGCTGTACTGACACATTTCTGTACTGGGTTAGTGTGGGATTCAGACGGTACTGACACATTTCTGTACTGGGTTAGTGTGGTATTAATACTGTACTTGGTCATTGCTGTACTGTGTTAGCATGAATTCAGACTGTACTGAGACATTGCTGTACTGGGTTAGCGTGGATTCAGACTGTATTGAGATATTGCTGTACTGGGTTACTCTGGATTCAGACTGTACTGACACATTGCTGTACTGGGTTAGTTTGGGATTCAGACTGTATTGAGATGGTGGCTCAGTGGGTAACACTGCCGCCTCACAGCACCAGGGACCTGGGTTCAATTCCTGGCTTGGATCACTGCCTGTGTTGAGTTTGCACATTCTCCCCACGTCTGCATGGGTTTCCACCGGGTGCTCCAGTTTCACCCCACAGCCCAACAGTGTGCGGGTTAGGTGGATTGGCCATGCTAAATTACCCCTTAGTGTCAGGGGGGGACTCGCTAGGGTTAATGCATGGAGTTATGGGTGTAGATCTGCTTGGGATTGTGATCCCAATGGGGCGAGTGGCCTCCTTCTCCATTGTAGGATTCTATGATTGCTGTACTCGGTCAGTGTGGGATTCAGACAGTACTGAGACATTGCTGTACTGGGTTTGAGTAGATTCAGATTGTATTGACACATTGTTGTACTGTGTCAGTGTGGATTCAGACTGTACAGAGACATTGCTGTACTGAGTGTGGTTTCAGACTATACTAAGACATTGCTGTACTGAGTTAGTGTGGCATCAGACTGTAGAGAGACATTGCTGTACTGGGTTAGTGTAGCTTCAGACTGTACTGAGACATTGCTGCACTGGTTAGTGTGGATTCAGACTGTACTGCAACATTGCTGTACTGGATTAGTGTGGATCCAGGCTGCACTGAGACATTGCTGTGTGCATTCAAACTGTACTGAGACATTGCTGTACTGGGTTAGTGTGGATTCAGACCGTACTGAGACATTGCTGTACTGTGTTAGTGTGGATTCAGACTGTACTGAGACACTGCTGTACTGGGTTAGTATTGCTGTACTGGATTAGTTTTGGATTCAGACTGTACTGAGACATTGCTGTTCTGGATTAGTTTCGGATCAGAACTTTGGCTCGGAATTGTGGATTGATGGCCAGGACATTCTACATGCCGTAAGGAAATTATCTGTGCTGTATTGTGAGGGATGTGTAAACTTCCCATGTTTGCGCACAACTTGCATCAATTCGAAATTCACAGCCAAATTTCTAGTCTTCATTTGTCAGCGCTGCCGGGTTCATGGCCTGACACAGAGGCAAAGATAGTGATGACTGAAGCATAGGCTTGTTCTAGCAATCAGTCTAGCTGGTACAAAGGATCCATGGTGTTATGAAGCCAGCATTCTTATGGTGAATGAAATTTTTGACTTTTTTTTGGTGCCATTAAGTTAGATAATCTCTGCTTGTGTTTTCAACATTCCTCATTCCAGAGGATGGAGAGCTAGAGTATTGACTGATACATAGAAACAGAAAAAGTGGAACCAGGGGTAGGCCATTTGGCCCTTCAAGCCTGCTCCACCATTCATTTTGATCATGGCTGACCATCAAATTCAATACCCTGAACCCGCCTTCCTCGCATATCCCTTGATTGAGACATTGCTGTAATGGGTTAGTGTGGATTCAGACTGGACTGAGACATTGCTGTACTGGGTTAGTGTGGTTTCAGACTGTACTGAGACATTGCTGTACTGGTTTAGCTTCCTTTAGCCCCAAGAACTATATCGAATTTCTTCTTGGAATCACATTCTGTTTTGGCCTCAACTACTTTCTGTGGTAGTGAATTCCATAGATTCACCACTCACTGGGTGAAGAAATTTCTCCTCACCTCAGTCCTAAAGGTTTACCCCTTGTCCTCAAACTGATGAAGGGACGTGACAGAAATCTTTGTCAGTGAGGGATTGGCTTGGGAAGTGAATAGGTGAGCATAACGCTGACTTTATTTGGTCAGACGATTGGTTCAGTGGGTGGCACACTCATCTCTGAGTCAGAGACTTGAGGGTTTAAAACCTCACACCAGTGACATGAACATGTAACAAGATATGCTGACACTGAGGGAGTGCCACACCATATGAGGTGCCAATTTTAAGCTGCAACGTCAAACTGAGGTCCTGCCTGCATTCTTAGGTGTGCGCAAAACATCCTGTCGTGCCATTTTAACACAGAGTAGGTGAGTTCATCCCGCTATCCTGGACCAATATTTGTCAAAAAACCCACCTCAGTATAATTGGTTATTATCACATTATCTGTTTGTGCGGCTTCACTGTGTGTAAATTGGTTGCTGCATTTTCCACATTACTACAGAGAGACTGCGTCACCAGATAGCCCGAGATCATGAAAGGTGCCATCTAAATGCAATTTTGTTTTTTCCCCCAAGTTCACTATGAAACAAACTACAGAAGTCGTGCTGTAAAGTTTGGAAATATCCTGATAATTGGTATTTTTCTGACAACCAGTCTTGTGGCAAATCATCCGTGCAATTATAGATCTGAGATCATCAGTTATGATAATTACAGACATTAACTGTCCTCCTTACATGATTTCTCATCTGCGTAAGTTATCAAGGTGCAGTGTGCCATCAGAACACTGACTGCCTTCTGTACTGACACCAGACCTTATAGCTTACTGCTGGTACAATGAGCAACAAACAACTCCTGCATCTTAGAAGATGCCACAATGTCTCCACTCAAAAACAGAATTCAACCTGGATCTTTGAAATGGTGCAGTCTCTCCGTTGAGGCAGCAGGCTAGGATGTCACCCAAGTATGTCAGGTGCTCATGTGTCAATTTGCCTTAGCCGGACCTAATACTCTCCAAGCCAGAATGCTTTCAAAGAATATGTAAACATTAGGCAGAATTTTCTGGCCATTCATGCCAGTGGGATTCTCCAGTCCTGCTGCAATGAACGGAGATTTGGTTAAGCCTCAAATTCTCTGTCTGACCTGGCAGCGGCGGCAGGGTGTGAATGGCCAGTGAATCCCGCCCAGTAACCACACAATTGTGTTTCAATTCCCACTTTGGATCTTCCTCTAGGATTTGTTTGTGAGGCATCCCAGAGATTAGACCTCAATCGCAGGAGTGTTCACAAGCTGACCCACACAACCCATTTGGTTTGTTAACAGAAAGAACATAAGAAATAGGAGCAGGAGTAGGCCATCTGGCCCCTCAGGTCTGCTCCGCCATTCAATAAGATCATGGCTGATCTGATAGTGGGTTCAGTTCCACTTACCCGCCCGCTCCCCATAACCCTCAATTCCCTTATTGGCTAAAAATCTATCTGTGACTTAAACACATTTAACGAGGTAACCTCTACCGCTTCATTGGGCAGAGAGTTCCAAAGATTCACTACCCTCTGGGAGAAGAAGTTCCTCCTCAACTCTGTTCTAAATTGACTCCCCCGTATTTTGAGGCTATGCCCCCTAGTTCTTGTTTCCATTGTAAGTGGAAACAATCTCGATGTTGCTACCATGTCCAGCCCCTTCATTATCTTATATGTCTCTAGAAGGTTGAGGGGAGATCTTATAAACTCCAATGAGTACAGGCCCAGTCTACTCAATCTCTCCTCAGAAGCTAACTCCCTCATCTCCAGAATCAACCTTGTGAACCTTCTCTTCACCCCTTCCAAAGCCAATACATCCTTTCTTAAATAAGGGGACCAAAACTGTACACAGTACTCTCAGTGCGGCCTCACCAGCACCTTGTACAGTTGCAGCATGACCTCCCTGCTTCTATACTCCATCCCTCTCGCGATAAAGGCCAACAATTTACTGGATTTTTATGAAGATGTGACGAGTGCGGTTGACAGAGGGGAACCGGTGGATGTGGTGTTTTTAGATTTCCAGAAGGCGTTCGATAAGGTGCCTCACAAAAGGTTGCTGCAGAAGATTGGGGTACACAGAGTTGGGGGTACGGTGTTGGCATGGATTGGTGATTGGCTATCTAACAGGAACAGAGAGTTGGAATAAATGGGTGCTTTTCTGGTTGGCAGTTGGTGACCAGTGGCGTGCCGCAGGGATCGGTGCTGGGGCCTCAACTGTTTACCATTTACATAGATGATCTGGAGGAGGGGACTGAGTGTAGGGTATCAAAGTTTGCTGATGACACGAAGATGAGTGGGAAAGCGAATTGCGTGGAGGACGCAGAAAGTCTGCAGAGAGATTTGGATAGGCTGAGCGAGTGGGCGAGGATCTGGCAGATGGAATATAACGTTGGCAAATGTGAGGTTATCCACTTTGGAAGAAATAATAGTAAATTGGAATATTATTTAAATGGAGAAAAATTACATCGTGCTACTGTGCAGAGGGACCTGGGGATCCTTGTGCATGAATCACAAAAACTCAGTCTGCAGGTGCAGCAGGTAATCAAGAAGGCGAATGGAATGTTGGCCTTTATCGCGAGGGGGATAGAATATAAAAGCCGGGAGGTCTTGCTGCATCTGTACAAGGCATTGATGAGGCTCCAGCTGGAATACTGTGTGCAGTTTTGGTCCCCTTATTTGCGAAAGGATATATTGGCCTTGGAGGGAGTGCAGAGAAGGTTCACCAGGTTGATACCGGAGATGAGGGCTGTAGCTTATGAGGAGAGATTGAACAGATTGGGTCTGTACTCGTTGGAGTTTAGAAGGCTGAGGGGGGATCTTATAGAGACATATAAGATAATGAAGGGGCTGGATAGGGTAGAGGTAGAGAGATTCTTTCCACTTAGAAGGGAAACCAGAACTAGAGGGCACGGCCTCAAAATAAGCGGGGGCCGGTTCAGAACAGAGTTGAGGGGGAACTTCTTCTCTCAGAGGGTAGTGAATCTCTGGAATTCTCTGCCCATTGAAGTGGTGGAGGCTACCTCATTAAATATGTTTAAATCACGGGTAGATAGATTTCTGATCGATAAGGGAATTATGGGATATGGGGAGCAGGCGGGTAAGTGGAACTGATTCGCTTCAGATCAGCCATGATCTTGTTGAATGGCGGGGCAGGCTCGAGGGGCTAGATGGCCTACTCCTGCTCCTATTTCTTATGTTCTTATGTTCTTATTCCATTTGCCTTCTTGATTACCTGCTGCACCTGCAAACTGTGTTTTTGTGATTCATGCACAAGGACCCCCAGGTCCCTCTGCACAGTAGCATGTGGTCATTTTTCACCATTTAAATAATAGTCCCTTTTCCTATTACTCCTTCCAAAGTGGATAACCTCACACTTACCAACGTTATACTCCATCTGCCAGATCCTTGCCCACTCACTTAGCCTATCCAAATCTCTCTGCAGACTCTCTGTGTCCTCCACGCAATTTGCTTTCCCACCCATCTTTGTGTCATCTGCAAACTTTGTTACCGTACACTCGGTCCCCTCCTCCAGATCGTCTATGTATATGGTAAATAGTTGAGGCCCCAGCACCGATCCCTGCGGCACGCCACTAGTCACTGATTGCCAACCGGAAAAGCACCCATTTATTCCGACTCTCTGCTTTCTGTTAGATAGCCAATCCTCAATCCACGCTAACACTTTACCCCCAACTCCGTGTACCTTTATCTTATGCAGTAGCCTTTTGTGAGGCACCTTATCGAACGCCTTCTGGAAATCCAAGAAAGAAAGGAGTTGCATTTCTGTAGCACCTATCGCAACCTCAGGCCTACCTGAAGTGGTTTACCGGCAATGATTTCTCTTGACGTATTGTGACTGTCAGAATGGGGAACCTGAGCTTAAGGGATTCTAAGTCAAGCCAATATAAAGCATCATCAGAATCTTTCACATCTGCGAATCCACCTTGGCTCCATTTCCGAGACACTTCGAGGACAAGTATCACGGCTCAACACGGTGGCTTTAAGTTTGGTGGTTTCAAAGAGCATTAACTTTGTGTGTGAACAAACAATAGTTTGCGCTGCTGCCTCACAGTGCCAGGGACCCAGGTTCGATTCCTGACTTGGCTCACTATCTGTGCGGAGTCTGCACGTTCTCCCCATATCTGCGTGGGTTTCCTCCGGGTGCTCCGGTTTCCTCCCACACTCCAAAAGCTGTGCTGGTTAGGTGAATTGGCCATGCTAAATTTTCCCTCCGGTACCTGAACAGGTGCCGGAGTGTGGCGATTTTCACAGTAACTTCATTGCAGTGTTAATGCAAGCCTAAATGTGGCACTAATAAATAAATAAACAAAGCAAAACAATACATTCTCCAACTGAAGTTCTGGTGACAATCACCAGTTCCTGATTTCCTTGTGCTTCAATAGGCTGAATTCCTGTCCAGCCAGACACAGTGGCTTGAATTCTCCCATCCTGCCCACCACTGGAATTTTAGTGGGCGGGTTGCAGACAATGTGAAATCCCATTGACAGTCGGGTGGGAATTTCTGGCTTTTAGACCAGCGTGGCTGGAGAATTCCACCCAGTCACTCTCTGCCCACTCTCCATTCAACTCCTGAAAACTGATGTTTCCTCAGAATGGCCCTCAATCTCCACCCACTCTTCTAGACTCCAGCAGTGAGGGACAGTGCTCCACCAATTTGCACCATTACAACAGGTATCAATGCTTTATCACGCAGTTCGATCCTTGGATATCTGTGAATCACAGAGGCGATGACCTAGTGGTATTATCACTAGACTATTAATTCAGAAACTCAGCTAATGTTTTGGGGATCTGGATTCGAATCCCACCATGGCAGGTGGTGGAATTTGAATTCAATAAAAAATATCTGAAAAGAAGGATCTACTGATGACCATGAAACCATTGTCAATTGTCAGAAAAACCTATCTGCTTCACTAAGGCCCTTTAAGGAACGAAATCTGCCGTCTTTACTTGGTCTGGCCTACATGTGACTCCAAAGCCACAGTAATGTGGTTGACTCTCAACTGTCCTCAGGCAGCTAGGGATGGGCAATAAATACTGGCCAACCAGTGACGCTCATGTCCCACAAATGAATAATAAAACACACTCAAGCACACAATGATGTGACTACAAGGACCAAAAGGGAGAGGGTAGTTGGGCAGCAGGGACACAGGAGCAAGAGTAGGACATTCGGTCCATCAAAGCTGCTCCACTATTGAATTTGATCACAGCTGATCATTCACTTCATTGCCAGTTTCTTGCACTAGCCTTGTATCCCTCAATGTCATTCGTATCTGTAAATCTATCGATTGCTGTCTTGAACATACTCAATGATGGAGCTTCCACAGCCCCTGGGATAGAGAATCACAAAGATTCACTCACCTGCTGAATGAAAACATTCCTCCTCATCTCAGTCTTAAACAGCCTGCCTCTTATTCTGAAATCTTGTCCCTTGGTTTTAGACTCACCAGCCAGGAGAAACATCCTACCTACGTCTACCCTGTTGCACACTAAGAACTTTGTAAGTTTCAATGAGATAGCTGCTCATTCTTCTAAACTCTAGAGAATACAGACCCAGTTTCCTCAATCTCTTCTCATAACTCAACTCTGCCAGCCCTGGGATCAGTCTGGTGAACCTCCGCTGCACTTCCTCCACGGCAAGTTTATCCTTCCTTAGGTAAGGAGACCAAAAATGTACACAATACTCCAGGTGCGGTCTCACCGAGGCTCTATACAATTGCAACAGGACATCTTTGCTCCTGTACTTGGAAGCCCTTGCAGTGAAGACCAAGATACCGTTTTCTTTCCTAATTACTTGATGCACCTGAATACTAGCTTTTAGTGACTCATGAACAAGGACACCCAGGTTCCTTTGGATACTCGCACTTCTCATTTAAGAAATACTCTGTCTTTCTGGGTTTTTTTACCAAAGTGGATAACTTCACACTTATTCACATTATATTACATCTGTCATGTTCTTGCCTACTCATTTAGCCTGTCCAAGTCTGCCAGAAGCCTCCTTGCATCTTCCTCACATTTTACATTCCCACCTAGTTTTGTGTCAGCACAAATTTGGAAATGTTACATTTGGTTCCCACATCCAAATCATTGCTATAGATTGTGAATAGCTGGGGCCCCAGCACTGATCCTTGCGGTACCTCACTAGGTACAGCCCGCCAACCTGAAAATGACCCATTCATTTCTACCCTCTGTTTTCTGTTGGTTAACCAATTCTCAATCCATACCAATATATTGTCCTCAATTCCATGACCTCTAATTTTATTCACTAAACCTCCTGTGTGGAATCTTATCAAAAGCCTTCTGAAAATCCAAATACACCACATCCACTTGTTTTCCTATATCTATGCTACAAGTAACATCCTCAGAAACTCCAACAGCTTTGTCAACCATGATTTCTCTTTCATAAGGACTCTGCCCAGTTATATCATTATTTTATAAATGTTTAGTTATCACATCCTTTGTAATAGGTAATAATAGTAAGTTAGACAATAAGTCTAACAGTAAGAGATAACAGAGGAAGATTTATAGAGGAAGGATGAGAGGTAAAGGAGTATCCCAGAGAGGTGGGCAAACTGAGCAGTCTCTGACTGTGAAACAGGAGAATCGGCAATGTTAAAAACATGGAGAGAGGATTCAGGATGAGGAGGATCAGATCAACAACATGGTTGAGACCCTGGAGAGATTTGAGAATGAGCACGGGTCTTCAAGTGGATTTTCAGACCACCAATAATCATGTGCACGATGTATGGCCACAATGAATGGTATATAGAGAGCTTTCCCGATAAAGGATGCTAGACAGAGTGCTCTCTATCATACCAGGAAATCACAGGCTCATTCACATGGGTATGGAGGTAAAGCTGTTTATGGATAATCCCAGTAATGAGTTCTGACGCAGACATCTTGTATTGCTGACAGCCAGGCACTTGGATTACATTCAAAGAACAAACAAAGAACAAAGAACAATACAGCACAGGAACAGGCCCTTCGGCCCTCCAAGCCCGCGGCGCTCCCCGGTCCAGGATTGAATCCTGAATCCAGGATCCCCGCCCAATTTTCCAGCCTATCTACATCCTAATATCCTATCCACCGAGCTGAACCTCACAGCTACGATGCTTCGTTCATCACAACCTATTAACTCACCCCCACCCCCCCATTCCAGACCATGTGATCTCCAGGGAGAGGCGAAAACCCAGAGTGAAAACCCCAGGGCCAATATGGGGGAAAAAAAATCTGGGAAATTCCTCTCCGACCCCCTGAGGCGATCGAAACGAGTCCAGGAGATCACACTGGCCCTGATCAGAAAATGCTTCCCAACCCTATTCATTTCCACTTCTGCTTTACGAACACCATCTGAATTCCCTGCCCCCGAGACAGGTTCCCAACTATCCACAGTCTCGCTCTGTACTGGCACCAGCAAGATGATCATAGAATGAAGCCTTGAAATGAGAAACAAAGAACAATTAGCCCGCGCCGCTCCCTGGTCCAAACTAGACCACTCTTTTGTATCCCTCCATTCCCACTCCGTTCATATAGCTGTCTAGATAAGTCTTAAACGTTCCCAGTGTGTCCGCCTCCACCACCTTGCCCGGCAACATATTCCAGGCCCCCACGACCCTCTGTGTAAAATATGTCCTTCTGATATCTGTGTTAAACCTCCCCCCCTTCACCTTGAACCTATGACCCCTCGTGAACGTCACCACCGACCCGGGGAAAAGCTTCCCACCGTTCACCCTATCTATGCCTTTCATAATTTTATACACCTCTATTAAGTCTCCCCTCATCCTCCGTCTTTCCAAGGAGAACAACCCCAATTTCCCCAATCTCTCCTCATAACCAAGCCCCTCCATACCAGGCAACATCCTGGTAAACCTCCTCTGTACTCTCCCCAAAGCCTCCACGTCCTTCTGGTAGTGTGGGCGACCAGAACTGGATGCAGTATTCCAAATGCAGCCGAACCAACGTTCTATACATCTGCAACATCAGACCCCAACTTTTATACTCTATGCCCCGTCCTATAAAGGCAAGCATGCCATATGCCTTCTTCACCACCTTCTCCACCTGTGACGTCACCTTCAAAGATCTGTGGACTTGCACACCCAGGTCCCTCTGCGTCTCTACACCCTTTATGGTTCTTCCATTTATCGTGTAGCTCCTCCCTACGTTATTCCCACCAAAATGCATCACTTCGCATTTATCAGGATTGAACTCCATCTGCCATTTCTTTGCCCAAATTTCCAGCCTATCTATATCCTTCTGTAGCCTCTGACAATGTTCCTCACTCATAATTCAGTCCCATTACAGGATTTCCCCACTGACTGTAATAACCTGGATTACAAACAGTCTCATTACAGAATTCCCTTCTGGCTGCAATAACCTGGATTACAATCAGTCCCATTGCAGTTTGACTCTAACTGTAACAGGACTGATTATAATCCAGGTTATTAAAGTTTGATTCTCACTATAATAACCGGGATTACAATCAGGCCCTTTACAGGATACCCCTCTGACTATAATAACCTAGATTACAATCAGTCCCATTACAGAATTCCTCTCTGACTGTAATAACATGAATTACAATCAGTCCCATTACAATATGACTCTTACTGTAAAAACCCAGATTACAAGCAATTCCATTATAGTTTGACTTTAATTGTAATACCTGGATTACAATCAATACTATTACATATTTACTCCCACTGCAATAACCTGTATTAGAATCAGTCTCATTACAGTTTAACTCTCATTGTAACAACTGGGATTACAATCAGTCCTATTGCAGATTGACTCTCACTGTAATAACTGGATTACAGACAGTCATATTACACTTTGACTCACATTGTAATAACCTGGATTACAATCAATCCCATTACAGATTCACTGTCAGTGTAGTAACCTAGGTTACAATCAATCCCATTACAGTTTGACTCTCACTGTAATAACCGGGATTACAATTAATGCCATTACAGATTGATTCTCATTGAAATAACCTGGATTACAATCAATGCTGTTTAACCAGTGAATGTCACTGACTCCCAGGTCGCAGGGCTTTGATTTGATTTATTATTGTCACATGTATTAGTTTACAGTGAAAAGTATTGTTTCTTGCACACTATACAGACAAAGCATACCGTTCATAGAGAAGGAAAGGAGAGAGTGCAGAATGTAGTGTTACAGTCATAGCTAGGGTGTAGAGAAAGAACAACTTCATGTGAAGTAGGTCCATTCAAAAGACTGATGGCAGCAGGGAAGAAGATGTTCTTGAGTCGGTTGGTACATGTCCTCAGAATTTTGTGTCTTTTTCCCGACGGAAGAAAGTAGAAGAGAGAATGTCCGGGTGTGTGGGGTCCTTAATTATGCTGGCTGCTTTTTGGAGGCAGCGGGAAATGTAGACAGAGTCAATGGATGGGAGGCTGGTTCGAGTGATGGATTGGGCTATATTCATGACCTTTTGTAGTTTCTTGCCGTCTTAGACAGGACGCGGGCCGTACGAAGCTGTGATACAACCAGAAAGAATGCTTTCTCTGCATGGAGGTCAGTGACCAGTGGAGTGCCCCAGGGATCTGTTCTGGGACCCTTGCTGTTTGTCATTTTCATAAATGACCTGGATGAGGAAGTGGAGGGATGGGTTGGTAAGTTTGCTGACGACACCAAGGTAGGTGGTGTTGTGGATAGTTTGGAGGGATGTCAGAAGTTGCAGCGAGACATAGATAGAATGCAAGACTGGGCGGAGAAGTGGCAGATGGACTTCAACCCGGATAAGTGTGTAGTGATCCATTTTGGCAGATCCAATGGGATGAAGCAGCAGTATAATATGAAGGGTACCATTCTTAGCAGTGTAGAGGATCAGAAGGACCTTGGGGTCCGGGTCCATAGGACTCTTAAATCGGCCTCGCAGGTGGAGGATGCGGTCAAGAAGGCGTACGGCGTACTAGCCTTCATTAATCGAGGGATTGAGTTTAGGAGTCGGGAGATAATGCTGCAGCTTTATAGGACCCTGGTTAGACCCCACTTGGAGTACTGCGCGCAGTTCTGGTCACCTCATTACAGGAAAGATGTTGAAGCCATTGAAAGGGTGCAGAGGAGATTTACAAGGATGTTGCCTGGATTGGGGGGCATGCCTTATGAGGATAGGTTGAGGGAGCTTGGTCTCTTCTCCCTGGAGAGACGAAGGATGAGAGGTGACCTGATAGAGGTTTACAAGATGTTGAGAGGTCTGGATAGGGTAGACTCTCAGAGGCTATTTCCAAGGGCTGAAATGGTTGCTACGAGAGGACACAGGTTTAAGGTGCTGGGGGGTAGGTACAGAGGAGATGTCAGGGGTAAGTTTTTCACTCAGAGGGTGGTGGGTGAGTGGAATCGGCTGACGTCGGTGGTGGTGGAGGCAAACTCGTTGGGGTCTTTTAAGAGACTTCTGGATGAGTACATGGGATTTAATGGGATTGAGGGCTATAGATAGGCCTAGAGGTAGGGATATGATCAGCGCAACTTGTGGGCCGAAGGGCCTGTTTGTGCTGTGGCTTTCTATGTTCTATGTTCTATGGTGCATCTGTAAAAGTTGGTGAGAGTTGTAGCTGACATGCCAAATTTCCTTGCTCTTCTGAGAACGTAGAGGCATTGGTGTGCTTTCTTAACTGCACGGTAGCACAGTGGTTAGCACTGCTGCTTCACAGCTCTAGGGTCCCGGGTTCGATTCCCGGCTCGGGTCACTGTCTGTGTGGAGTTTGCGCATTCTCCTCGTGTCTGCGTGGGTTTCCTCCGGGTGCTCCGATTTCCTCCCACAGTCCAAAGATGTGCGGGTTAGGTTGATTGGCCAGGTTAAAAATTGCCCCTTAGAGTTCTGAGATGCGTAGGTTAGAGGGATTAGCGGTTAAATATGTGGGGGTAGGGCCTGGGTGGGATTGTGGTCGGTGCAGACTCGATGGGCCGAATGGCCTCCTTCTGCACTGTAGGGTTTCTATGGTTTCTAGTGTCGGCATGGAGGGACCAGGATAGGTTGTTGGTGATCTGGACACCTAACAACTTGAAGTTCTCGACCATTTCTACATCGTCCCCATTGATGTAGACAGGGGCATGTTCTCCTTTATGCTTCCTGAAGTCAATGACAATCTCCTTCATTTTGTTGACATTGAGGGAGAGATCATTGTCGTTGTACCAGTTCACCAGATTCTCTATCTCATTCCTGTACTCCGTTTCATCATTGTTTGAGATCCAACCCACTATGGTGGTGTCATCAGCAAACTTGATAATCGAGTTGGAGGGGTATTTGGCCACACAGTCATAGGTTTATAAGGAGTATAAGGGGTTCAGAACGCAGCCTTGAGGGAAACTGGTGTTGAGGATGATCGTGGAGGAGGTGTTGTTACTGATTGCAGTCTGTGGGTTAGGAAGTTCAGGATCCAGTCACAGAGGGAGGACCTGAGCCCCAGGCCACGGAGGTTGGAGATGAGTTTCATAGAAATAATGGTGTTGAAGGCTGAAGGCTTGGTGTGATGAATGGTTTTCTTTCTGTGGGTGTTGGAACTGTACTCATTCAGGCAAGTAGAGAGTTTAGGAGAGATGGTGTTGTAGTGATAATCTCACTGGACTAATAATCCATAGATCCAGGCTACTACACTGGGGACAGGGGTTCAAAACCCTGACTTCAAATAATAAATCTGGAATTGAAGCTAGTTTCGTTAATGTTGATCATGAAAGTATCAACAATTGTTGTAAAACCCATCTGGTTCACTAATATCCTTTAGGGAAGGAAATCTGCCACCCTTACCTGCTCTGGTCTACATGTGACTCCAGATCCACAGTAATGTGGTTGATTCTTAACAACCCTCTGAAATGGCCCAGGAAGTCACTCAGTTCAAGAGCAATTAGGGATGGGCAATAATGCTGGCCCAGCCAGGGCCATCCCATTGAATATATATTTTTAAAGTGTATTTTATCACATTCCAGCTTTGTAGATGGAGGACAGGCTTTGGGGAGTCATGGGTGAGTTACTCACTGCAGGATTCCAGGCCTCTGACCTGCTGCTCTTGTAGCCACAGTATATATATGGCTAGTCCAGTTCAGTTTTGGTCAATGGTAACCCCCAGGATGTTGATAGTGGAGGATTCTGAGTGAGCCACTGAGTTTCAAAGGGTGTTGGTTAGATTCTCTCTTGTTGTAGATGGTCATTGCCTGGCACTTGAGTGGCACAAATGTTATTTGTCGCTTGTCAGCCCAAGACTGGATATTATCCAGGTCTTGCTGCATTTAGACATGGACTGCTTCAGTATCTGAGTCGTGAATGATACTGAACATTGTCAAACTTCTGACCTTATGATGGAAGGAAGCTCATTGATGAAGCAGTTGAAGATGGTTGGGCCTAGGACACTGAGGAACACTCGCAGTGATGCCTGAGAGCTGAGATGACAGACCTCCAATGGTATGGCTACAAATATGACTCCAGATATGGTGGTGATGCCTCTGTGTGTGAATAGCCATCTTCCATCCAGTTCTGACATCTTGTGTGAGCTACATTCACAGACAAAGTGTATTTAGTTAACAAAACAATCAAAATTATCTCACATTGCAGCCAGTGCAAGAGGTCTGGTAGATTATCCTATCATTGATTGGAATGAGCACTATTATTAAGAGGAAAGGTGGTTTTTCTGATCTTTCCAGCTCCTCCTCTGTAACTGGGGAGAGAGTGTGGGAAGGAGGCAAGTTCCTGTGTCTCAGCGGGTGGAGGGGTGGCGCCACATGGTGGAATTAACAGAAATTGCAGCCTCCTGTTGAAGGGTTGGCAGCTGTTTCCACCTAGTGGATACATTGCAGAATGGCAGCTTTATTTTCAACAAAATGTGCTTGACTGAGAAGCTGTTCGATGGGAGAATATGTTCAGCCAGGTGGAGGAGGGTGCAGGTTTCATAATGAACTGAGTGAACAGAGTGAGAAAGTTCAGAGGGAGACAGGTTAGAGCAGGAGAGTCCATCATTTTCACACGAGGGGCCACATTTCAATTCTTTTTCTCGTTCACAGACAGAGGGACCAGTTCTAGGGGGAGAAGCAGGGGACCTTTCACCTGTGTGTGGGGAGGGTGTTGACAGAGGTGGGGGTTAGATAAGCTGCTGTCAGGACAGCAGGACTGGAGGGGTGCTAACAGAACCATATAAGACTGGGGATTGGCGGGAGCTGGCGACAACATGGTAGGAGGGAAGGTATTGCTGAAGAGATTGCATAAGTGGCTGATAGAGGATGACTTACCCCCCTCTCCCTTTCCTCCTCTCTCTCTCTCTCTCACGCTCTCCCCATCCCTCTCCCCTTCTTTCAGCTCCCTCCCCCTCGCTCCTTCTCTCTCTCCCACCTTCCCTCTCTCCATCCCCTCCCTTCCCCCACTCTTTTCCTCTTTTTGCCTCTCTCTGCACTTCCCTCTGTCCACTTCCCTCCTCTCTCCCTCCCCCTCTCTCCTCCCTCAGTCTCTCTAACCTCCTTCGCTCTCTCTCTTCCCCGTCACTCCCTCCCTCACTGCCTCTCTCTCTCTAACATCCTTCACTCTATCGCTCTCTCTCTTCCCCCTCCCTCTCACTCACCACTTTTTTCATGTCGAGGAGATTTCTGTCATCATTTGGTGGATCAGAAACACCAAGGGTGGAATTTCAATGGAATCCATGTGGAATACATTGGACACGGTAAGAAGTCTCACAACACCAGGTTAAAGTCCAACAGGTTTATTTGGTAGCAAATACCATAAGCTTTCGGAGCACTGCTCCTTCGTCAGATGGAGTGGAAATGTGCTCTCAAACAGTGCAAACAGACAAAATCAAGTTGCAGAATACATTGGAGCCAGGGAGTCGCTAATATGGCTGCTTTTATTTGAATTAAAAGCCAACACGTCCTCTGGACCCAATGGCCTGAGCTCTAGGATGTTAAAAGAAGTGGTTGCTGGAATAGTAGACGCATTGGTTGTAATTTTCCAAAATTCCCTAGATTCTGGAAAGATCCCATGAAATTGGAATATAGCAAATGCGACTCCTCTATTCAAGGATGGAGTTAGACAGGAAGTAGGAAATTACAGGCATGTTAACCTAGATTAGGTTAACATCTGTCATAAGGAAATTGCTGGTTTCTATTATTAAGGAGATTATAGAGGGGCATTTAGAAAATCTCAATGCAGAGTCAACATGGCTTTGTGAAAGGGGATCATGATCAATTAATCTGTTCGACTTCTTTGAGGAAGGAACAAGCAACATTGATAGAGGGGAACCTGTAGATGTGTTGTATTTTGATTTCCATAAGGCATTTGACTAATTGCCACGTCAAAAGTTACTACAAAAAAAAAGAATTCATGATGTAGGGGGCAATGTATTAGAATGGATAGTGGATTGGTTAACTGTCAGGAAGTAAAGAGTAGGGATAAATAAGTATTTTTGGGTTGGCAAGATGCGATGAGTGGAATGCCACGGGGATCAGTGCTGAGGTCTCAAATATCTACAAATTACATCAATGACTTGGATGAGGGAACTGAATGTATGTTTGCTAAATTTGCTAATGACACATAATAAGTTGTGGAGAATACCTAAGGGGATTCTGCAAGGCGATATTGATAGTTTAAGTGATGGGGTAGATATTTGGCAGATAGAGTATAATGTGGGAAAATGTGAACTTTTGCACTTTTGCAGGAAGAATAGAAAAGCAAAATATTCTTTAAATGAAGAGAGACCGCAAAACTCTGAGGTACAGAGGAATCTGGGTGTCCTGGTATATGAATCAGGTTAGTATGCAGGTACAGCAAGTGGTTGGGAAGGGAAATGGAATGTTAGCATTTGTTGCATGGGAAATAGAATATGAAAGTAGGGGAATTTTGTTACAGTCATACGCAGCATTGGTGAGACCACACCGACTAGTACTGTGCACAGTACTCTACATAAGAAAGGTTATAATTGCATTCGAAGCCGATCAGAGAAGGTTCACTCAACTGATTCCTGGGATGAAGGGCTCATCTTATTGGGAAAGGTTGGACAGGTTGGGCCATTGGAGTTTTAGAAGAATGAGAGGTGCTCTTATTGAAACATAAAAGTTCCTCAGGGTGGATGCTGAAAGGATGTTTCGCCTTGTGGGAGAGACCAGAACTAGGGGACACAATTTAAATTAAGGATTCTCCCATTTAAGACAGAGGTGAGAAGAATTTTTTTCTCCCAGGGAGTTGTTAGTCACAGCAGCGGAGATTGGGCCATAAATTTGTTTAAGGTAGAATTAGTTTGATTCTTGATTAACAGGGGGGGCGAAAGGTTATCGGGGTAAACTGGAAAGTGGGGATGAATTTACAATCAGATCAGCCATGATCTTGGTGAATGGTGCAGCATACTCAGAAGGCCGAATGGCCCAATCCTACTCCGAATTTGTATGTAATATCTGATCAGAGAGGAGAAGGGATAGAAATGAGAATAAAGAAGGTGGGAGAGACAAACAGAAATCGCATTAGAGAAAGAGCAGACCATCTTCAAGGTGGCTGTTCCTGGAGGAGAAATTATTCTGAAACAAAAGTACAATACTGCAGATGCTGGAAATCCGAAATATAAACAGAAAATGCCGGAAACACTCCCCAGTTCAAGCAGCACCTGTGTGGAAAGAGAAACAGAGTTAAAAGGTGGAGATTTGGAGGGGGTCCTCCTGCCCCAAGTTAACCATCCTTTCTCTAATCTGTCAGATTTTCCATCACACCAAATGGTGGGACTGGAAAGTTTAGATCAACATTTCTGTCGATGGCCTTTCATCAGAACTGAGAAAAGGTAGAGATGCCATAAAGTGAGGTGAAAGTTGTGGGGCAGAGGAGGGGGGAGAGATACAGACAAAGGGGAAGGTCAGTGATTGAGTGGAGGGCAGGACAGATTAAATGAGAAAAGGTGTTGTGATACAAGAGCCAAAGGAAGCGATGATGGCTAAAGCAAGAAAACAAAACCTGTGTCTTGATGAGGTGTGAATGGCAAGATACTGTCATCTGAAAGCAAATAAAGGAGCTCAGAAAGAAAGCTGAAGGAAATTGAACCAGCAAAAAAAAACCCTCTAAAATTATTGAACCCGGTGCTAAGTCCAGAAGCCAGTTCAAAGGTGAATTGTGTTGAGCTTCATCTCAAGACTGTTGCAGGTCGTGGACAGTAAGGTCAGAGTGGGAATGGGACAGAGAATTAAAATGACAGGCAACGGGAAACTTAGGGTCATGGTCCCAGACTCAACAGAAGTGATCCGCACAAAATGGCCACCCAGTTTGCTTGGGGAGACCACATTGTGAGCAATGAATACAGTACATTAAACTGCAAAACTGACACGCAAATCACTGCTTCACTTTGGGCCTTGGATGGTGAGAAGTGAGGAGGCTGCCTGTTAAAATCTCTCGCACTTGCATGGAGAGGTGCCTTTGGAAAGGGAGGTGAGTATTGTTGGTAACTGAGGAGCCGGATAACCCGACAGTCCCTTATTTTTATGGGATTGTCTCATACTTAAATCCATAGTTCCCCAATTCCAGGATGCACTTACCCACAACTTTGTTTTTCCCCCCACACAGACCTTTCAATCTCGTGCATGCGCGGTGCCAGCTCTGTTCCTGTTAGTGCCTCCCCTGCAGCACCTCTCCCCACTCTAATGGACCCCCATGCCAGAGTGCCGCTTCTCCACAAGGATTGGTCACTGGGCTGAGAAGAGGAGCAGAGGGTTTCGGAGGGAACACTGAAACATTGAACGAGGGAAAGATTCGCAACATCTTTCAAAAATAGCTCACAAATCATAGAATCCCTACAGGAGGCTGTTTGGCCCATCGAGCCTGCACTGCCACCAATCCCACCCAGGCCCTATTCCCGTAACCCCACGTATTTACCCTGCCAATCCCCCTGATATTAAGGGGCAACTTAGCATGGTCAATCCATCTAACCCGCACACCTTTGGATTGTGGGAGGAAACCGGAGCATCCGGAGGAGAGAACGGGGAGAAGGTGCAAATGCAACATGGTCACTCAAGGCTAGAATCAAACCCAGGTCCCTGGCACTGTCAGGCAGCAGTCCTAACCACTGTGCCATCGTGCCACTCTTCACCAATACTTCTCTAATTACCTGTTAATGTTCTGGAATTGTCAAAGATGGTGGCCATTTTACATCAGGTAAAGTCTGTGGTGCAGGAAAGATACGAGAATGCTCAGGATGGGGAGAATGGAGCATTAACTGGCCCAATCAGAGGAACCTTAGTAGAATTGGAGCATGGGGCCGCAGAGTGGTTTCAGAAACAAAGCTCAAAGAATTTAGAACTCAAATTGTTGTACGTAAAAATTGAATTGTAAGAATCTGCATTATTCCAGGGGCCTGGGGCAGGATTTTAATCCTTCCCAGAGACAGGATGGGGGGCCTGGCAGGGATAGCTGCCCCCATGCGGTGCATGGCCCACACGGCTCATTAAGGGTGACCTAAGGCCAATTCATTAAGGCCAGTTGGGATTTTCCAGGTACCCACAGGTGGCAGTTTACCTGCAGGAGTCCTCCCAGTGACAGACGCAGTCACAGTCACAGGCTGCCCTGTAGAGGGTTCCTGCCAGTCCATCACTGTCCATCACAGGAGTGGGCTGGTTGCAAAAGCCATTTGAAAAATATTTGTGGGGCGGGGGGAGGGGTGGTTTTCCATTCTGAAGTGGCCGCGGTCTCACTTACCTCCCACTGCAGCCTGCGGGGGAGGGTTCGCAAGCCCAACACAAAAATCCTTACTTACCTTTCCAGAGAACCCAAGGTGACAAATCATTTTCCTCTCAGTTTGAAGTCCCTAACAGCGTGCGACATATCTCCATCCACAACTAGCCAAACCTCAGGGCAAGCACTGCGATGAGGTTAACACAAAACTGTCAATGAAACCATGGTGCTATCAGTGAACACGAGGGAGAAACCAATTTTCTCGCAGCAAGCTCCCACAAACACAGTGAAATAATGAGGAGGTTGGCGTTTTTGGTGACGCGAGTCGAGATATAAATGTTGGTCAGGACATGAAGGAGAACTCCCCTGCTCTTCTTCACACCAATGGGCTGGCAATGCCTCGGTTTAATGTTTAATATGAGAGATGGCACTTCGATAGTGCAGCACTTACTCCGTGGTGCACAGAACCGTCAGCCCCTGTGTTGGGTTTTCAAATATGTGGAATGGAACTTCAGGATTTGAGGTAGAAATGCAGCCCCACTGACCCATAGTTCACACCAAAAACAGGAGAGATCCCAGAGTGAACATGTGTATTTTTGTACAAATCATATTAATATAATGTAATTCATTAATGGTAGATTGCTGTATAAACTGGAGTTGGGATCTGGCTGTAGATCAGGCTGCCACTAGAGGGCAGTGATGAATGTCTTTGAGAGGAAGATTTAGTTTTTTTTTCCAATTTTTCTGATCTTTTGTCCTCTCCTGTTCGCCAAATGGCATATTCTTGGGTTGCCAATCCTCCTGGAATAGCCCAGGAGTCTCCCGGAATTAGACTGTCTTGCAATACAGTCTGATTCCCAGCAAACCTCGCCGCAGTTGTGCCCAAAGTGGATAGAGAGCTTTCTGGAGTGCAGAGGGTTCTGGGTAATGCTACCACCATTATTCACAGTAGTCCAGGAGGGAGGGAATGGTTGGAGGCAATATGAAACCTCCCAGAATAAAGTCCCGGGGTCCTACTCAACTTCCAGTGATAGTTCTACCTGCTAATCAGGTCCTGCTCTCACTCTGACCTTAACCTTCCCAGCATTTCCCTTTCAGAAGCAGGTCAGTTTTCGGACACCTTCCTGGGTGAGGCCCTGAGAATCGTACTGCCATAGGGCTCACTTATACCAATACCTGTCTGCCATTTTCCCTGGGAAATTCCAGTCTCGTGGTACTAAGGAAAATGGCCTGAAGTGGCCCAGCAAAGATCAGCTGACTCTGTTACAGATCAAAGATCGAAACTGCATCCTTCTGGTCTGTACTGGACTCTGCCTGCGATCACCATTCCCCTCTACCTTTTGTCTCCCCCCTCTCTATCTCCCCACCCCCGCATGGACATTCTTCAGCACCATGTGACATCACCCTCCCTCCAAGATGAGGCAACCACAAAGACTCTAAGAGGAAGATGATGAAAAGGATGTCAGAATTTACATTTACATTGCACCAGTCACATCCTCCCAAAGCCAATGAATTATTTTTGAAGCGTAGTGACTGTTTAAATGGAGGCAAATATTCAGCATTGGTCCTGTCAAGGTCCTTTCCCTCACTGGGGGAGTGGTCTCACCAGGAGTTGCTCATCATGGTCAAAAACGTCTTGGAAAATTGAAATTTGTTTTGGTGACATCAGAACAAGTGAAAGGAATTTTCAAAAGAGGCAGTGATGTTAAGAATTCCTCTTTCACATTCTCATCTTTGGATAGTTGTGAAAGATCAACACTTCCTGTGTTGGGGTGGACAGCTGGAAGAGTGAGACCACTCTGACAATGTCAACAATCTGCACGGCCCAATGTCTCCTCTTCCCCAATCCCTCCATCCATTATCAGGCTTGTGTGTTTCAGAAAGAAAGGGAAATGAAAGCAAGGTCTCCACACTGCTTCCAGCTACGGCCTCGGACAACAGGCAGCAAGCAGGTGGTCTACACTCTGAATTGCAAATCCAATATACTTTCAACTTACAACTGATTATTTCTTCCAAAGGTCAAGCAGGGTATGTTGGTGACAAGGTGCTGGGAGGCTGTGGAGGGTAACTGTGGGAGAGGGGGGATGGGAGGGTGCTGGGGAAGGGTGGAGGTGAGAGGGTATTGAGGGAAGGTGGGGTTGGAGGGTGTTGGGCACGGTTCGGATTGGAGGGTGTTGGGGAAGGTGGGGTGGGAGGGGGTTGGGGGAAGGTGGGGGTGAGAGGGTGTTGGGGAAAGGTGGGGTGGGAGGTTGCTGGGGGAAGATGGGGTGCGAGGGTGTTGGGGAGCGTTTGGAGTTACTCAGCTCTCTGGTTTTGAAAGAAGGTGGTTGCGAGGGCACTCCATAACCAAGTGAGGTTAGATTTCTCCATCATTGAAGGCAGAGTACCCAAAGAACAGGCAGGGCTCAGGAGCCATAGTTGCTTCAGATTTATAGTTTGGCACTTCCATAAAGAAAGACAAAGTTGCATAAATTATATCGCACCTTTAACCACCTCAAGAAAAACAAATATTGTCATTAATGAGGGATTTCCAATATATTATATACAGATAAACTAATACAGGCAATGAAGTATTTCTGATGTGTTGTCACTGTGGTAATGTGGGAAACACCACAACCAATCTGTGCACAGCAATCTCCCATAAACAGCAATGTCATAAAGGCAAAACAATATGTGTTAACGATGTTAGCAGGGGGATAAATATTGGCCAGCACACCAAAATCACTGCCCTGTTCTTTGAAATAATGCCATACAGTGTTTGACACACTCGGGGCCTTGATTTAATCCAAAGGTGATACCTCCAGCAGTGCAGCATTCCTTCAGTGCAATACTGCACTATACTCCGTGCTCAGGCTTTGGCAGTGGGGCTTGAACACTTAATCTTCAGATTGTGAGGTGAAAATGTTACCCAGTAAGCCACAGCTGTCACAGACACTATAAAGGAAGGAGCTTTCATTTATATAGCATTTTATCACTTCCTTGGGCCATCCAATATTCTCTAAGTTTACATCATACAGCACGTCCCAGAGAGAATTGATGAATTTCACATCTTAAACATTGGGGACACACCAGTAAATAGGAAAGGTCAGGGAAGCTCAAGGGATGAGCAGTGTCCTTGCAGGTTGGGTAGTGGAGACCTAACCTCTGGAGTTTGTCAGGTTCCCAGAGCAAATGTCAAAACCACTGAGGCAATGTCAAGCAAGATAACCAATTCTCAAATCTTCAGGATCCGCCCCCAACATGGATCTGAACACCACAACCATGTCCTGATGTTCAATCTGCTGAGTCAGCTAGGGGAGCACTTGGCTTCAGCCTTACCCTTCCAATCTACTCTCCTCAACCACCACACACACCCCACCTCCCCCCCATCCCACCCCCACCCCCCAACACCGACTAGGGACAGGAACATTGTCCAAAGTTCTCCCTCCTGTACACTGTTCAGTGGCACCTGCTGGAAGTATTTGTTTGCAGATATTGAGAAATCCAATATCTGCGATGCCCCTGTAGTTAAATGCTTGGCACAGCATTACACCCAAGGAAAGACTTAATGGGCTGAGGTACCAGAGGACACTGCAGAAAGCTTTTTCCAGTGAGAGGCAACAACACCACAAGAGGAAGTGAGAAAATAAGACAAGGTGAGATTCCTAAATCAAAACTGCAGATGTGTGTGTATTTTTTTAACAAATGATTCACTCAATGAGAAACAGTGAGCCAAATCCTGCCTGGGTGAGGACTTTGTTTCCCATACAACAGGGCCCTAATTCTCCAGGTTCAAAGCCATTTGCATTGCTCTAGTCATTAGCTCCTGGCTTATGCTGAACTTTGACCTGTGGTCGAGCTGCCCCTGCCAGTCACACAGTCCACTAGAAAGTTCTGAGATACCAGCTGGGGATTTGTCTGACGATGCTCTGGAAAAAGGTATTGGTTAGTTAATTTGGCAACACAAAAGCAGATGGTTTATTTATATTTTAAACACAACCTGCTAGTGGCTTTTGCGAGTTCTCCTTTTACTCTTACTAAAATATGAGGAGCCGGCAGCCACTGAGAACCACATTTCATTGGAACAGTACAATGTGCATCACGGATAAATAGGACCAAGCGTAGCCCCAGTGTTAATCACTTCACCATTCAGCTTCACCAGCTCTGGTATACCCTCCCTACACCTTCCCACCTCATTAACCCACTCTCTCTCTTCAAGATCCTCCTTAAACTTACCTCACAACTTCACCTTATCAATGGCTCCTTGTGTGGCCTGGTGCCAAATTTTATTTGATTACATTCCCGTAAAGAGCCTGTGGACATTATTTTTTTTATACTTTTCCAATTCAATCAAATCAAGTCCAATTCAGAGTCTCAACAAGTTGAGACATTTCCGATCCAGGCTGGCAAGACAGGGCAAGTGACCATTTATCCTGTCCTGGGCCTGATCTACATGAGCCAAGCTGATTGGAGGAGGGAAAGCAATTCCTCCTCCAAGACTTGAGCTCATTTGCATCTTAGCCAAAAGGCCGAGATACCGCTTTTAAAAATTGCTTCATATGAAACATATGAAGCTTCAATGTAGCCTAATGACCTCAACCAAGTGCAGCATCCACATAACTACACTTGATCTTTACCACAGTATAAATGCAGGTTGTTGTTACTCAGGAGTAGTTGCTAAGCGATGAAACAGTGTAGTTCAAGGTGTCCAATAGTTCAGAGGGCAATGTGCCCTCGATGTTTTGGTGCCATACAGACCCTGAAATGATCCAGGGTTGATCTCTGGCTGTAGGCCCATGCTGCAGGAAGAGGGTGGATATGGGCAGTGTTGGTTTCCCAATTGGGGGGGGGGGGGGGGGGAGGGGGTGTGGGCAGTGTTGGTTTCCCAATGAGGGAGGGGGGGGAGGAATGTGGGCAGTGTTGGTTTCCCAATGAGGGAGGGGGAGGAATGTGGGCAGTGTTGGTTTCCCAATGAGGGGGGGGGGGGGGGAATGTGGGCAGTGTTGGTTTCCCAATGAGGGGGGGGGGGGGGAATGTGGGCAGTGTTGGTTTCCCAATGGTGGGGGGAGGAATGTGGGCAGTGTTGGTTTCCCAATGAGGGAGGGGGAGGAATGTGGGCAGTGTTGGTTTCCCAATGAGGGGGGGGGGGGAATGTGGGCAGTGTTGGTTTCCCAATTGGGGGTGGGGATGTGGGCAGTGTTGGTTTCCCTATGGAGGGTTTGGGAGGGAGTAGGGCAGGTGATAGGCAATGTGGGCACTGTTGGTTTCCCATGGCGGGGCCAGGGGGGAAGGGGGGGTTAGTGGCAGTGTCGCTGTTTCAATGTGGGGGGGGTTGAGGGAGGGGGTTGGGGGCAGTGTCGGTGTGTCAATGTGGGGGGGGCTAGGGGAGGGGGTTGGGGCAGTGTCGGTGTGTCAATGTGGGCGGGGGTTGAGGGAGGGGGTTGGGGGCAGTGTCGGTGAATCAATGTGGAGGGGGGTTGAGGGAGGGGGTTGGGGGCAGTGTCGGTGTGTCAATGTGGTCGGGGGTTGAGGGAGGGGGTTGGGGGCAGTGTCGGTGTGTCAATGTGGGGGGAGGGGCTGGGGGAGGGGGTTAGGGGCAGTGTCGGTGTGTCAATGTGGGTGGGGGTTGAGGGAGGGGGTTGGGGGCAGTGTCGGTGTGTCAATGTGGGGGGGGGGTTGAGGGAGGGGGTTGGGGGCAGTGTCAGTGTGTCAATGTGGTGGGGTTGAGGGAGGGGGTTAGGGGCAGTGTCGGTGTGTCAATGTGGGTGGGGGTTGAGGGAGGGGGTTGGGGGCAGTGTCGGTGTGTCAATGTGGGGGGGGGGTTGAGGGAGGGGGTTGGGGGCAGTGTCAGTGTGTCAATGTGGTGGGGTTGAGGGAGGGGGTTGGGGCAGTGTCGGTGTGTCAATGTGGGGGGGAGGGGCTGGGGGGAGGGGGTTGGGGCAGAGTCGGTGTGTCAATGTGGGGGGGCAGCTGGGGGGGTGGGGGGGTTAGGGGCAGTGTCGGTGTGTCAATGTGGGGGGGGCAGCTGGGGGAATGGGGGGGTTAGGGACAGTGTCGGTGTGTCAATGTGGGGGGTGCTAGGGGAGGGGGTTGGGCGGGTTAGGGGCAGGCAGTGTTGGTTTTTCAATGATTGGTCTCCGTGATCTTTGGATTCTGAGACAGGAAATCGGCCAAGGTCCCCATCCTTGCATTAACACTTGGAGAGGGTCTTTCTCTTCAGGCACAAGGCTCTAAGAGAGAGCCGGTGGCCATGGACCTCCATGTTAATCTTGATCTGTTGGTGTGGATCATCTTCATTGGTGGTACATTGTTTGCGAGGCTTTTCAAAAACAGCATTGTTTGTTTACTTTGACCTGTTTTACCATCAATCTTTCCCATCAGTCATTGCTAGAGGGATGGAGTTTAAAAACAGCAAGGTTATGTTGCAGCTGTATAAGGTGCTGGTGAGGCCACACCTGGAGAACTGTGTACGGTTTTGGTCTCCTTACTTGAGAAAGGATAAACTGGCACTGGAGGGGGTGCAGAGGAGATTCACTAGGTTGATTCCAGAGTTGAGAGGGTTGGCTCTTGAGGAGAGACTGAGTAGACTGGGGCTATACTCATTGGAATTCAGAAGAATGAGGGGAGATCTTATAGAAACATATAAAATTATGAAGGGAATAGATAAGATAGAAGCAGGGAAGTTGTTTCCACTGGCGGGTGAAACTAGAACTAGGGGGCATAGCTTCAAAATAAGGGGAAGCAGATTTAGGACTGAGTTGAGGAGGAACTTCCTCACACCAAGGGTTGTGAATCTGTGGAATTCCCTGCCCAGTGAAGCAGTTGAGGCTACCTTTTTAAGGCAAGGATAGATAAATTTTTGAACAGTAAAGGAATTAAGGATTATGGTGAGAGGGCGGGTAAGTGGAGCTGAGTCCACAAAAAGATCAGCCATGATCTTATTGAATGGCGGAGCAGGCTCGAGGGGCCAGATGGCCACTCCTGCTCCTAGTTTTTATGTTCTTATGAGCCTCTGATCTTCAAAATCACAATTTCTTATCACATGTCCAAGGAATCCCAACTATCTCTTCCGATCTTGGTCAACAGAGATTGGAGAGGGTCCAGGGGAGATTGATCAGAATGGTATCGATGATGAGCATCTTCAGCTATGTGATGAGATTGGAGAGGCTGGGGTTGTCCTTCACTGAGCAGAGAAAGTTAAAAGGAGATTGAATACAGGCGTTCAAAAGCAGGAAGAGTTTTGATCGAATAAGTAAGAAGTTGCCAGTGATAGGTCAGTAACAGAGTTCAGCTGATTGGCAAAAGAGAGGGGGTGGAGATGAGCTGATTGATTTTACACTGCAAGTGGTTAAGATCTGGAATAGACTGACTGAAGGGAAGCAGATTAACTGGTAACTGTTAAAGGAGAATTGGATATAGATTTGAAATAGACATTTGTACGCCTTTATGAAAAGAGCAGCAGGGAGGCACAAATTGGAGAGTTATTTCAAAGGGCCAGTATAGGCTCACTGGCAGAATGGCCTCCTTCAATACTGTGTCATTTTATGATTCTATTAATTCCATTGGAAAGTGAGTGCCTGTAGATTTCATGGGAGCACGTGATGCCTTTGACAGATGAATAAATCTGACCTTGCCGGGACAAAAACTGGCCATTCCAGTTATTCACTGGCTCTTATTCTGAAGTGGAGCAGGGAAGTCCTCCCCAGTGTCCGGGCCAGTGTTTATAGCTCACCCAACAAATCAAAAATCTCGCTGTTTGGTGGGAGCTTGTGTAAATCGGCTGTCACCTTTTCTACAATGATCACATTTACAAAGTACTTGATAGGGTGCCAAAGAGATGCAAGTCTTTCTTCCACTGCTCCCAGCCTGAGGAAAAAAATATATTTTTACAAAACTTAATGGGAAAAGATGAGGGATTTGTTGTGAAAGTTTAATAGGTATAAAAAGAGTTATTACAAGACTACAGAATTGAAGGGACGAGAGCAAGGTGGGAAGATGATTTATTCTCTCTGGTCAGCAGCTGCCAGTCTAGTGCAGATCCCAATCTGCTAGCTGACTCCAAGCTTGCTCCGCACTGCCATGTGTCCCAAGAAAATGTCTCCTGGGAATGCCCACTGCCACTATCCCCTCCCCCCCACAACTGCCTCCCACCCAACCAACCAACCAACCCTCCGCTGTTTTATCACTTTTCACAGAGACACAGGCTGTTTAATCAAGTGTGAAGCTGATTCGCAAAGCAGAGAAGTCTGCTGGCACAGAATATCAGCCAGTCGTGCCCGGGGCAGGAGGAGACAGGGGGGTGGGGGTGGTCTTTGGCATGTGTTGTGACGAAGGGAAAATGAGTGGAGATGATGAGGAGGGGCCTTCTCTACTGGATAGCCCTCATATGTGACTGAAACACATTGTGTAATTACAATATCCTTCGACAGGAAATGGTGGCTGAGTCAAGTTAAGAAGATTATGCTCCCTCAGCTTGCTTCCAGATAAGTTCCTAAACGCAGTTCTCATCATATCCTAGCTGCAGCATTGTTAGGACATACTGTCAGAGGATTGTGTTTGAACGGCAGGCCTCAGACTCCCATTGTGCCACATTTACATAAATATCCCGAGAGACCCGATTAATGGATCTGAAAGATAATTTCATGTCCTTGATGCAATTCCCATTAAATTAACCCATGTACTTCCGATTGTTCTACCGTATGTTCCAGCTGTCTGTGTTTCACACTCACCGTCCAGCTTGGGGTGAGGGGTATTTTCTGATTGGAAACAGTTTCTCCTCATTCACTCAATCAAGTTTCAATCTTCATGTGGGATTAGTGTGGATCGGACTGGACTGTGGTCCCCACATGTACCCCCCTCCCCCCCCACCCCCCCGGCATCCCCTCACCTCCAACCCATGACCACCCCATCCCCTGAGAGCCCCTCATACCCAAAATGCTCCTGCTGATGGGGAGATCTCCCAGGTGAACAGGAATTTCCATCGTATATGTTCACAGTTAGGTGTGGCACTCTCTTGTTGGAGGTGGAATAGGACTGTAGGAACAGGAGGATGCCATTCAACCCCTTGAGCCTGTTTGTCATTCAGTTAGGTCACAGCTTCCCAGCGCTGTAACCTCATCTACACATCTTAACCTAAAAAAAACCTATCGAGTTCAGCTTTGAAATGTTTTCAATTGACACCCAGCCTTTTGGGGAGAGTTCCAAATATTTACCACCTTTTGTGTGAAGAAATTCTCTCTGAAAATCGCCCTTGAATGATTTTGTTTCAATTTTAAGGTCCTGTCCCTCTAATTTGGAATTCTCCAGCACTTCCCATCGGTGGGAGCTTCCAGTCCTGCCAAAGTCAACTCCTGCCGCAGGTTCCCCGATGGCAGCACAAATGAGGAATGTAAATCACCACTGACTTCGGCGGGACTGGAAGACCCCACCAGCAGCCGATGGTGAGGTGCCTTCAGCCCAGGAAAACCCGCTGCAGGCTGGCTGGAGAACTCTGCCAATAGTTTCTCTCCATCCAGCCTATCAAATACTGTAATCACCTTAAACACCTCAATGAGATAAAACCATAGAAAACAGGCACAGGACCAGGCCATTCGGCCCCTCAAGCCTGCTCCCCCAACTCTGCAAACCTGGCCTTTAGAAATGGTGGCCAGGGGGGTGGCGGGAGGTGGTCTGGATTATTTATTTATTTTTATTGTCATACAGTGTGAAGCACATAGGCACCGTATTAAAAACAACAACATCAACATCAGACAATACATAGAAATCGCACTGTTTCTGACAAGTCTTCTAAAAGTCACTACATTTTCAGCATTCACAACAAAACCAGGCGATGCATTCCAAATATCAACAATTCAATGTGAAAATCAATTTGAATATCAAGATGTGAACCACATTTCTGTAGTTTATACTGATGACCACGCAAAATACTGTAACTGCGAGTGAAAAACTTTTTAAACTGAGGTAGTAAGGCCATGTTTCAATTTATAAACTTCAACGAAAGCAAAAATCAGTCTTCTCTTCTCTAAAGATTATAATCCAAGAACTTTTAAACGCTCCTCATAAGGTATTCCCTTCATGCCTTCCATTTTCCTGGTAACACGCTTTTGCACTCTCTCTATCAGTTGTACATCTCTCTGAAAGTGTGGATTCCAAACTGTAGATGCACACTCCAGATGTGGACGTACCAGCTGCTTATAGAGTTTAAGATAAACATTGACATCCCTAGTCAAAGGAAGCATTCAGTGCTTGTAAAACATTTCCTGCCCTCTGTACTGCCTGAGCCACATGATTCGTAAACTTCAGCAGGGAGGGCACAGTGGCACAGTGGCAAGCACTGCTGCCTCACAACGCCAGGTACCCGGTTCGATTACCGTCTTGGGTCACTGTCTGTGTGAAGTCTGCACATTCTCCCTGTGTCTGGGTGGGTTTCCTCCAGGTGCTCCGGTTTCCTCCTACAGTCCGAAAGACATGCTGGTTAGGCGCATTGGCCATGCTAAATTCTTCCTCAGTGTACCTGAACAGGCACCGGAGTGTGGTGACTAGGGGATTTTCACACTAACTACATTGCAGTATTAATGTAAGCCTACTTGTGATTAATAAATAAACTTTAAAAATAAAAATAAAAAAATCACACCAAAATCCTGTTCAATGGTTGAATGTACTAAAGTCTGGCCATCTATGGTACACTGGGTTGGGATTATCGTGACCAAAATGAAGAACTAAACACTTTTCCACATTAAAGGCAAGTGGCCAATCCTTGAACCACGGCACCATAGTAGAGTGCTCACTCCTAGAGAAGTGTGTTTGAGAGCCTGGATTAATTTTCTTAACTTCCAAATACATTTTAATGTCATCCACATATTTCAAAGCTGTACTATACTGAATCAGGCCACCGATGTCATTAGTATAAGCCATAAATAAAAGGGGCCCTAAGATACTTCCTTGAGGGACTCCAGAAATCATATGTGTTGGGTTGGATAATTGTCCATTAACAGTGACCACTTCCATGTGGTCCAACAAAAATGATTTTATCATCTGGTAAAGTTTGTCTTTAATCCCCAACAGAGATAACTTGTTCAATTGGAGTATGGAAGCTTCTGTGTAAGAGTCAACCTGTGCAGAAGGCTTGTATCTATGCTTGGGTAGTTTGTTGGATTTAATTTTTAAAAATGCCCCAACATATGAACCTCATGCCTCCCACCCAACCCCATGACCCCTCAAACCCTCCAATGAGTTTTAACAGTTGCAATGAGTTTATGCATCTTTTGCGTGCAATCATGTTTACCTTTAACAATCCGAAAGGGTGCCTTATGTCTCCAAAAGGGTGCCTTACCTATCCCAAAGGTGTCCCGGAACCATATCAAAAGGGGTACCTTACCTTTACAAACGGGTACCCTGGCTATCCAAACAAATCCACCAAATGCACTCCACCTCTTACCTGGTCTAATCTCCACATGCTGGGCTTCACGGTCCGGAAAGCAGCAGCCATTGATTTAAATCAGCACTGCCTCTGTGAACTCCAGTCTAACTCCAACCCCGACCCTGCAAAAATTGGAATTGCTGCATTCAGAGATTGGACCAAGGGGTTTTCAGTTTTGCTATTTTTGCCATGATGGAGAGCCACTTTATTGTGGCAAAAATTTGGCTTTAACTTTCTTCACACAAAAGTTGTTTGGAATCTGGAGCTCTGCTTCCTTAAGGATGAAGGGTAGAGGAAGGAGTGGTGTTAACTGGAAATTTCAACTCTGAGTTGTATATATTTTTGTTCGGTTAAGTGGGTAGATTGCATTAAAATATAAATCAGACATGATCTAATTGAACAGAACAGGCCTAATGAGCTGAATGGCCCACCCACATTCCTATATTCCCATTCCAACGCACTGACCCCTAAACCATCCCATTCCTGAGTGTCACTCCTAATTAAGAGCACACATTTAATGGGAATTCCTGTTCACATCACCTGTTGTCATTTTTTGGTCCTTGATCTATTCTATTCCATGTGCCACCCAGCTTAATGCAGAGCTTCTCAAATTAGGAGCATGAGATGAGATTTTGGGGTCACAAACCCCGAAGCAGTGATGCAGGTTGTCAGATTTTTGACAGTTGCAATGTGCCTTTGAATCCTTTTTTTCTATTGGTGGGCCTGACCTAGTAGACCCAATTGCTGCTGCAAAAATAGTCCTGTGAAAAGATAGGTTTTCTGTGCTTTGTAGAAACCCTGTCTTTTCATCAGCTCCACCAATGTTCAACTCACGTCAAGCCCCCTAGCCCTGCAGTCAAGAACTAAACTGCCCCCCATCCTGTTAATCAATATAACCTCTTCCCCGACTGCTTAACAACTGAAGCATCCCAAGCTTTACTCCCAAATCAACAGTTCTCATACTCCTTATATTTTCACTCTGGGGCCACAGAAAGTCTGAGGCATTAAAATGGGGTCAACACTATGAAAACATTTTTAATATCTTGGTGCCATCAGCAAACCTAGATATAAAGCTCTTTGATCTTCCTTCTAAATGATTAATAAATATAGTAAAAAGCTGAGGCCCCAGTACTAAGCTTTATGGGATACTACCGATATCTTGGGGGTTATCATTGACCAGAAACTGAACTGAACTAGCCATATAAATATTGTGGCTATGAGAGCAGGTCAAAGGCTGGGAATTCTGAGGTGATTAACTCACCTCCTGACTCCCGAAATTCTGTCCACAAGTCAGGAGTGTGATGGAATACTCTCCACTTGCCTGGATGAGTTCAGTTCCAACAACACTCAAGTAGCTTGACACCATCTGGACAAGGTGGCCCACTTGATTGGCACTCCTTCCATAACCATTCATTCCCTCCACCACCGATGAACGGTGGCAGCTTGGGTATCATCTACAAGATGCACTGCAGGAACTCACCAAGGTTCCTTCGACAGTAACTTCCAAGCCCACAACTACCATGTAGAAGGACAAGGGCAGTAGACACCTGGGAACACCACCTGCAAAGTCCTCTCCAATTCATTCACAATCCTGACTTAGAAATATATCACCGTCCCTTCATTGTCGCTGGGTCAAAATCCTGGATTCCCTCCCTCACAGCATTGTAGGTGTACCTATGCCCCAGGGACTACAGCGATTCAAGAAGGCAGCTCACCGCACCTTCTCAAGGGAATCTAGGGATGGGCAATAAAAATGCTGGTCTAGTCAGTGACACCATTATCCTGTAAAAATGAATTTAAAAAAACACTTGTCGTAACTACCAATTGGAGTGCACACTCTATCCTAACCAATTCCCTATAGGTTGCCAGTAATCCCATGCACTCTCAGTTTTGCTAATAGTTTCTTCTGTGGAACATTCTCAAATACCTGCTGGAAGTCCATATAAATAACATCAGAGATATTCCTTTGTCATATCTGTGGCTTCCTAAAAAATATCCACTCATTTTGTTAAACACAGGTTACCCTTTGCAAGTCCATGTTGGTTCTGTCTGATCAGTTTATGGTGTCCAAAATAACAGATTCTTCTAACTTCCCAAATAAATCTCAGAGAGCAAATACATTAGACGATATTCAAATCTCGATGGTAAATCATTTTGCTACCATTAGCTCCCTCCTCAAAAATCCCCCATAACCTCTTTGTCCTTCCAAACTACCCTCCCAATCTACAATCTCCCGCTCCTCTCCAAAGTCCCAGCTCAAGTAGTGCAGCGAGCTGGGAGACATCAGTGGGGGGCCTGTAGCGGGATTCACCACCAGCACCCAGCCGATCGTGCGTCTCCAAGGCCATGTTTTTTGACATAATCAGCCTCATGCTAGAAATCAGTGCGAGGCTGATTACAATATGGGAATTCATATTTCCATATTATTCGCAAGCCCGGGACAGTATTCTCCAGGCTCGCTAATGTCTACCCCCACGCATCACCAGGAGAGGTTCCCACCAGTGGGGATTAAAGCTGGTCCCCATCAAAGAGGACCAGGCATGGTCATGTCACTGGTGTGGACAGAGATCCCCCCAGAAGGTCAGGGGCATCATGGGGGGTGCCCCTTGGGCAGGGCCAGGCTGGCACCCTGGAAATACCAGCCTGGCACTGTCCACTGAGCACTCTGGCGCAGTCCACCGGGCACTGGGCAGTGCCAAGGGGGCGGGACCTGAGAGCCAGGGCCTATTGGGTCTAGTGATGGCAGCGCCTACTGGGGAGTCGATTGGTGGTGGTCGGGGGGGGAACCCGCTGTGCACTCTGCATTAGGGGTCGGTGGGGTTGGGAGGGCGGAGGCGATTGGGGCTGGATATGGGGAGGTGGGCATCAGGCTGGCCATGGGGGTGGTCGGGGCTGGCCACGGCTGACTGGCGATCAGGGCTGGCCCGGGGAGAGGAGGATGGGGGTGGTTAGGGAAGCCGGCAATTGGGGGAGTGGGGGTGGGGGGCGGGGGTTGTCAGGGAGGCTGGCGATCGGGGAGAGGGGAACGTCGATGATCAGGCGGAGGGGGTTCGGGGAACCCGGTGATCAGAGGTGGGGAGGCCTGGGAGGCCGGCGATCGGGAGGCCAGTGATCGGGAGGCCAGCGATGAGGGGGCCGGCGATGACAGGGCTGGCGATGGGGGGGCCGGCGATGAGAGGGCCACTGACAGATCGGTGCAGGCGCACTGGCCACCTCAGCTCATTGATTCTGGACTCTCGGGTGGGTTCAGTCTCCGCCCCCTCCCACCCCCTACCAGAGTGGATCGTGTTCGGGACTCTGTGATGCACAGAATCCCAAAGGTTCATTAAACTAAGCTCGCCCAAAAAACAGGCAGGAAAAATTCCCATATTCCCGCACATTGATCACTTAGTTTTTTTGGGGTAGAATCGTCTCCATTATCATCTCCCAAAAAGAAGTATAGAAACACAATATATTAAATAGGAGCAGGAGTAGGCCATTCGGCCCTTCAAGCCTGCTCCGCCATTCATTATGATCATGGCTGGTCTTCCAACTCAGTAACCTGTTCCCGTCTTCCCCCATATCCTTTCATCCATTTTGCCCCAAGAGCTATATCTAACTCCTTCTTGAAAATAAACAATATTTTGGCCTCAACTGCTTTCTGTGGTAGTGAATTCCACAGGTTTACTACTCTCTGGATGAAGAAATTTCTCCTCACCTCATTCCTAAATGATTTACCTCATACCCTTAGACTATGGTTCTTGGTTCTGGACCCCCGCCATCAGCAAATCCTTCCTTGTCTAGTCCTGTTAGAATTTTATATGTTTCTATGAGATCTCCCCTCATTCTTCTGAACTCCAGCAAGTATAATCCTAACTGACTCAACCTTTCCTCATACATTAGTCCTGCCATCCCAGGAATCAGTCTGGTGAACCTTCTCTGCACTCCCTCCATAGCAAGAACATCCTTCCTCAGATAAGGAAACCAAAACTGCACACAATACTCCAGATGTAGTCTCACCAAGACCCTGTTATAACAGCAGCAAGACATCCCTGCTCCTGTACTCGAATCCTCTCACTATGAAGGCCAACACATCATTTGCCTTCTTCACCGCCTGCTACACCTGCATGCTTATCTGTTCTCATCTTCCCCAACACTCCCTGTTTGAACCTCACTGATCAGATTTCCACCTCTGTCCCAGCACTGAAATGGGCCTAGCCAAAACAACAGCAAAGCATCTGTGCGAGTGCGTTAGTGACCGTGGTACATTGTCCCTCTTCAAATTCCTCTAATCTTTGACAGGGTCGACCATACCATCCTTTGGCGACTCTCCTCCACTGTATAACTCAGGAGAACACGGTTCCAACCTGTCCAACTACAACCAGAGCATCTCCAACAACAACTGACTTGTCTTGCCATCCCTGCATCAATACTTCCAGGGATCCTCAAAGATGAATCCTTGGCCTCCTCCTTTCCCATCTCCACATGCACAGATGTTGCTGTCAATATCGCAGGCATTGTCTCAAGCAGTGTTTCGTTCATGCCTTCTCAGTGAGGGGCTTTATTGAACTGCTCAGAAATGGCAAAGTCACATGACTATGGCAAATCAGATGTGACATCAGATAATTACATTTCAAACCCAAACAGACATGAAGTCAGCTCCACCTACACACTAATGGCTCTCCAGCACTTCACTTGACTCCCTCCATTGCCTCCAATATTATCAGGCTGCTTGTTTAACATCTGGTGCTCTGTAAATTACAACTTGCCTCCAGCTGAACTGGGAAGACAGAAACCAAGGTTTTCAGCCTCTGCCACAAACTTTCTGCCCTGACCGCTGATTCCAGCCCTCTCACTGGCCATCACCTCAGTATGAAGCTGGCCGATGGTAACCTCAGTAGCTAACCCCTTATCCTCTCCACCACAAAGACCACCTACTTTCACCACAGTTACATCACTCGTGTCTGCCTCTACTGCCTGTCTGCTTCTGAAACACTTCTAAATACATTTGTCATTTCCATGCTTGCCTCCTCTCTGCTCTCCTGGGTAACTCCCATTGTCATACTTCAAATTTTCTGTCATCTAAAATTCTGTTGTCTGTATCTCCTGTACCATAAATCTGGAATTGAAAGCTAGTCTCAGTAATGGTGTTCATGAAACTATCATTGATTGTTGTAAAAACCCGCCCAATGACCTTTAGGGAAGGAAATCTGCCATCCTTACCTGGTCTGGCCTACATGTGACTCCAGACCCACAGCAATGTGGTTGACTCATACTGCCTCCTGAAATGTTCAGTTCAAGGGCAACTAGGAATGGGCAATAAATGCTGGCTTTGCCAGTGACATCCACATCCCATTGAGAGAATAAAGAAAAGACAAGTCCCACATATTATTCACCCCTCGTTTGACCGACATTGACTTACATTTCCCTGCAAATCTCTAGTGGAGGCTGTAGCCTTCTGTCCCCAAGTCTATTTCCTCCTTTAGAATCATAGAACCATAGGATCCCTACAGTGCAGAAGGAGGCCATTCGGCCCATTGAGTATGTACCGACTCACTAATAGAGCATCCCACCAAGGCCTTTTCCCCGTAACCAGACGTATCTACTCCAATAATCCTCCTAACCTACACATCTTGGGACACTGAGGGGCAATTTAACATTACCAATCATTCTAACCTGCACATCTTTGGACTGTGGGAGGAAACAAGAGAACCCAGAAGTAACTCACTCAGACACAGGGAGAACGTGCAAACTCCGCACAGACCGGCTAAAATTGAACTCAGGTCCCTGGCGCTGTGAGGTAGCAGTGCTAACCACTGTGCCACCGTGCCGCCCTTTAATGTCTTTTTTTGATAGCACTTTGGGATTGTACCTTTGTTAAAGCTGCAGCATCAATGTAAAAAGTGTTGTCATTACACAGCCAATCATGGCGTGCCATGGTGATACCAGATGTCCCTTTAAGTGCTTTTCACTGAATAATGGTAATTGGAGGTCACAGGGATTGTGAGATGTGTGGTAGGTTAGCCAATTATTTCAGACTCGCCTCCTGTCACTGGGATTAATGACCACAGTCAGAGCAAATATGTCCCAGGTGATGATACAATGAGTTTCCACATCCACAGGCCCAGTCTCGATGGTATTAGAATATTCATTGGCTTGTCCCTTCTAAAGAAAGCGACATCTTGCCTCTTAAATCAGGGTTAAAAATGGCATTGGAGACTGATGAGGAATAAGCAGGGCTTCCCTGTGTCATCGCTGCTCTGTTACCAGATAACATGTCTGTAGGAGCAGCTCAGAAACTGATTCACACGCACCCCCCCACTTCCCCTCAATCTGTGGCTCCGTATGGGTCGGTGCCTTGAGGAGGAGGTGGGGGCCTTTAATTCGAGGGATCGTTTTAGCAAAGCTGGCAGGCAGCGGTGGTCAAATGGCAGGGTTTGTGGCAACAACCTGGCAACTGGCCGACCGCCAGGACTCGAGAGTAAACACAAAAGACTCTGGGCTGCCAAGAATCATCATTCTATTGAAACCGTCTGCTCAATGGGCCCCTCCAGCAGAGAGCAGCGCACATTCCCATCTGCTCTCCAGATTTTAGTCTTTTGTTTGTTTTACAATCTCATCACATCGACTTGATCCGGTAGGAGATTGGGAGCATTCGGTATTAAGATGATTCTCCTCCCTGGTTAGAGAACAAGAGAATAACAAGCCTTGAGTGACCATACTTATATATAAGCTGAGACAGTGAGTGTCACTAAGATATTCCACAGCGGGAGGCATCCCAATCTTCACCCAATGTTCACAACGGCGACACAGTGATGGAACCGCTGGTCCGAGTCTATGGGTTCAAGCCTTGCTTCAGACCCTCAAGCACATAATCCAGGCTGGCCTTTTTATTGCAGTGCTGAGGGAGTGCTGCGCAGTCAGAGATACTTTCTTTAGGATGAGGCATTAAACTGAGGCCTTGTTTGGCCCCTAAGGCGGACATTAAAAATCCCATAGCACTATTTGAAAAATGGTTCTCCCCGGTTAATATTTACCCCTCAGCTAACATTCCCTCCGCGTGCGTGGGTGATTTAAGTGTGCAACCTCCTTATATTTTCCTGCGAGGCCTCGCACGCATATTTACTTAAAGAGGCCGACTTGTGCATGGTTCAAATGGGAATATTCAGGTTGCCATGGAGATGCGCAGCTTAGAGGGAATATCACCCTCAACATAATGTCTCTAAAAGTGATTATCTGGTCATACTGTTTTTGGGAGCTTGCTGTGTGCAAATTTCCTGCTGTGTTTCTCGTATTGTAACAGTGACTATACTTGTGTTAAAAAGAACTTCATTAGCTCTGAAGCTCTTTGCTGTGTTTTGCATTTGTTAATTTTCCTGAGATCCTCCGGCAAGAGTTAGTCAGTTGAGATCAAGAATGGGAACATGGCATGATTTCTGCCCCCTCACTCCTCCACCCACCCCCACTTTGCCTTCTGTTTTAAGCTCTCTGTGCTGACAAACACCCGCCCGGCAGGGAAAGGCAGTCGATATGACTCGGTGACACACAGCTGCCCTTGGGAAGCTCTCAAAGCAAGTGGAATGTTGCTGACCTCAATACCTTGTGGATGTTTCCATCCAGAAGAAAGGTTGTGAACTTTAGAGTTAGCCTAAAGATTTTGAGGGAACAGCAGAGCCTCCCCCACAAAATCCAGGATGGAAAATCAGACAGATATCATCACTCCACCTCCTCATTCTTGGGGCGGAATTTTCCAGTCACCCGCCAGTGGCTTTGAAGTCAGGAGGATCATAAAATGCCACATGCGGCCTGCCCACTGCCTACATTCCTGCCCCAACCTGTCTCTGACTTTGCTATGGGCGGTGAAGATGTTGGATGGCCTTCCCACCTTTGGGCCTATTGAGACACTCAAGTGGCCAATTAATGCCCCTCACCACTGCTATTTTACCCACAGTAGAGTGGAGATAGTGGGGGAAAGGGGGAGGCTAACAACCCCCAGCACCTTCAACTGGCGTTGGGCAAGGGTGAGGTTTCATGTGTCCATCGGAGACACACCCACCCGCAAGGTCAGAAACCCCCATTAATCCTCCTCCCGGATCCTCAAGCCTGCCTCCTGTCACCTTCCCATCTCCCACCACCCTCAATCCCCTGGCCAGGCCCCACCAATACCCCAGACTTACCTCCAATCTGTGTGGCCTGCATCAGCCCCTGTTCTTCGATTGGCTGCAGTCTTAGCAGTGGTCACCAATCGAACCTGGCATTGCTGGGACGATAGAGCTGTCAGTCATCTGATTGGCTGCAGCACTGTAATGCAGGAGCACCCCAGAGGTAGGGGCAGGAGTCTCACCTTTAGCCAATTAACACCCCACCGAATATTGAATGGCTCTGGGACAGTGGTTGTTATTGTTATAATGTAACCAATGATAACATACTGTGAGGGTCAGCTGGACAGGAGACAATGTGACCAATGGCAAAATGATGTGGTGGTCAGTTGACCAGCTGACCCGATATAAACAGAAAGCAGATGGGGACCGTGAGGAGCATTTGTGGCCCAGGGCACGTCCTAAGTGGTGGTGTAATGAAGTTCCTTTATTAAATTTTTTAAAATTTACTTTGTGAAGTTAGTTCTTTTATTGCTTGCTACTGGAGTGTCCTTACTGCTGGATGAACAATGGTATAGGTGAGGTACATTCTCCACTGAGTGGCCAGGTAGCAGGGTGGGAAACTCCACCATGTAAAAAACCCTGCCCCTTGTAACTGCTCTCTTACCTCCCCCCAACCTCTTTCCGCCTCTTCCCTCACCTTTCCCTGCCGGGTTTTGAACATCTTCCAGTCCTGAAGAAAAGTTATCAACCAGAATCATTAACAATGTTTCTCCCTCCAGGCTGCTGAGTGTTTCCAGCATTTTCTTTTTTATTTCAGATTTCCAGCAAAGGGATCATAGAAATCATAGAAACCCTACAGTACAGAAAGAGGCCATTCGGCCCATCGAGTCTGCACCGACCACAATCCCACCCAGGCCCTACCCCCATATCCCTACCTATTTTACCTGCTAATCCCTCTACGCATCCCAGGACACTAAGGGGCAATTTTTAGCATGGCCAATCAACCTAACCCGCACATCTTTGGACTGTGGGAGGAAACCGGAGCACCCGGAGGAAACCCACGCAGACACGAGGAGAATGTGCAAACTCCACACAGACAGTGACCCAAACCGGGAATCGAACCCAGGTCCCTGGAGCTGTGAAGCAGCAGTGCTAACCACTGTGCTACCGTGCCGATGGAAAGATTGGGTAAGGCTCTGGCTTCTGATTTCTATCCAATTTTTGATGGAAGGTCCACAGAGTTTAAACAAACAATGGGGAGAGAATAAACACAGGAACACAAGAAATAGGAGTGAGAATAGACAACACGACCCATCGAGCCGGCTGCACCATTCAATATGGCCACAGATGACCTTGGGTTTAAGTGCACTTTCCTGCCCACTCCCCATATCCTTTAATTCCTTGAGACACCAGAATTCTGGTTATTCCAGCCTTTAAATATGGTCAACTATGGAACACGCACAATCCTCTGGGGTAGAGAATTCTAACATTCACAAACCATTTGAATGAAGAAATTTCTTTTCTCAAATGATCAACCATTTATCCTGAAACTGCAGCTGTGTTTTAGATTCCCCGACCAGCAGAAACAAACTTTCAGCATCCACCCTATCAAACCCCCTCAAAGGTTTGACTTTCAATGAGACCTTTCTCACTCTTCTAACATTCAAAGAACAGAAACCCACTTTACACAGCTTCTCCTCATCCCAGAGACCAGCTAGTGAACCTTCGCTGTGTTGCCTCCTTTTTCAGGTAGCATGCCCTAAGAGAGTGTTGGCAGCCATGGACCATCCATGTCAAATTTGCTCTGGAGACACGGATCATCTTTGTCGGTAGTTTATCCTTTAAAGTACACCCTTTCCTAAATGTGGAGACCAAAACTGTACACAGTACTCAAGATACGGGTCTAGCCAAAACTCCATATAATTGTAGCAATGAAATTAATCAAAGGGAAATTGGTCAGTTTCTATGTTGAGCAGTGATTAACTCAACAAACCACTGTGAAAGCAGAAGGTAGCAATCAGTCTCAGTTATGATTTGCCCCATATCAAACAGCCCTTCAAGACTCACTCACTAGGTGCTGAAGAGCTATCAGACCCATGTCAGCTAGTGTCACCTCTATCGGGGCAGGTTCAGGTTCAACATTAGATACCTGAGTAAAAGAAACCTGGGCTGATACAGTACTGAGGGAGCACTGCACCATCGGAGGCACTGTCCCTATGGAAGTTCCCTCTAAGTCATTCACCATCCTGACTTGGAAATATATCGCCGTTCCTTCACTGTCGCTGGGTCAAAATCCTGGAACTGCCTCCCTAACAGCACTGTGGGTGTACCTACATGACATGGACTGTAGAGATTTAAGAAGATAGCTCACTACAACCTTCTCAAGGGCAATTAGGGATAGACCATATAGCGATGCCCACATCCCACAAATTAATTTTAAAAAATGATGGGCAGGATTTTCCAGTCATTCCTGCTGGTGGGATCTTCTGGCCCTGTTTGCAGCAATCTCTGGTGGTGGAAGGTGTGAACTACAGGAAACCCTGTGAACAGTGGCCAGACTGGAAGGTCCCCTGCCAGCCAATGGCGGGCCACCTCCGCCGCCACAAAAACACTGCGGGTGGGGGTCATAAAACCCCGCCCGATACCTTAAGCTGAAGCCAATCTGGCCTTCTCAGGCAGATGTTAATGTCCCCATGGCACCATCAAGAGGTTATCACTGGTGTCCCAGTCAATCTTTATCCCCTCCCCAGCATCACAGAACCAAAACTGATCATTACTGGATTGCTGTTTGTGGGGCTGATCTTACAGTCTGCAAATTGGCTGCTGTGGCTCTTACATTGTAACAGGCCACTTCAAAGATATTCCATTGACTGCAAAAGCACTTTGATGTGGAGACGCCGGCGTTGGACTGGGGTAAACACAGCATCCCATTCACCTGATGAAGGAGAAGCGCTCTGAAAGCTAGTGGCCTGTGCTATCAAATAAACCTGTTGGACTTTAACCTGGTGTTGTGAGACTTCTTACTGTAGAGCACTTTGCGACAGACACCCTGAGGTCATGAAAGGAACAAACAATGTAGGTCCTTTCTCTATGGAGCTGCATTGTGCTCAGAATCAATGCCTTCAGGAGAGGGGGAAGAAAATGGAAATGATTTTGAAAGAAAATGCAGAATATTAATGTTCATCATCCGAATGGTATGGCTTGAGCTAGTGGCCTCCAGTGATGGAGACCTGCTGATCTGAAGGGCCAAGGATGCTGTGAAACAGGAAGCCTATTAGTTCTGTTAATTGGTGAAGATGCGGGCCAGGTTTCACTCTGTTTTCAGATATAATTAGATCATTACAGTTGGATTCATGGGACTCAGATTCTTTTGAGGTGACGGTGAAAATTTCACAGGTTGTGTCCAGTTTCAGAGGATCAAAGGGTCCTACGAAAGGTCAGAACATTGAAAGGGCACAGACAACCAGAGGAGCCGCATGAGCCATTTCTATAGCAATAGCGTTTTAACGTCTTTCAGCAATTTCCTTTTTTTCCCAGTTACCAATTTTTTTCATCCCGTCTGTCCCTGTAAATGGTGTTGGTTCATTTTCAAGTTTAATTTCTTGGGACTATCTATTCCCCATCGGAAACTTTATTCAGCTGCAGATTCAGCCCGTCGATAGAATCAGCTAGTGTGAGACTGACCGAGGACCTCGCTGCTCTCTAGGGGGGTAATATATGAGCCAGTACATTGATTGTCCATTGAGTGAGCCCATACAAACACCTCTTACACTCTTGTCATCAGAGCATTCAAAATCAAAACAATTAAATCAACCAACTCTTCTTCCAATGTTGGATTCCTCATATTATGGGTGACTCTCCCTCTGGGTGTGGGTGACTCTCTCTGGGTGTCGGTGACTCTTCCTCGGGGTGTGGGTGACTCACTCCCTCTGGGTGTGGGTGACTCTCCCTCTGGGTGTGGGTGACTCTCCCTCTGGGTGTGGGTGACTCACTCCCTCTGCTGTGGGTGACTCTCTCCCTCTGGGTGTGGGTTACTCACTCCCTCTGCTGTGGGTGACTCTCTCCCTCTGGGTGTGGGTGACTCTCTCTCTCTGGCTGTGGGTGACTCTCTCTCTCTGGGTGTGGGTGACTCTCTCTCTCTGGGTATGGATGACTCTCTCCCTCTGGGTGTGGGTTACTCACTCCCTCTGCTGTGGGTGACTCTCTCCCTCTGGGTGTGGGTAACTCTCTCTCTCTGGCTGTGGGTGACTCTCTCCCTCTGGGTGTGGGTGACTCTCTCTCTCTGGGTATGGATGACTCTCTCCCTATCCAATGTGGATATCTTTAGCAGTTTTGTCACTCCTTGGCCAGCTTTTTACACAGGAATGGTACACATTACAAAGGGCTGGTTGAGTCAGCTGCTAACTGAGCACACCTTGCCGATTTACCTTTCATTAATGTGTGTGGTACCTGCACACTCTCCAATGGCCATGTGTGAGTAATGTAGAAGCAATGTCGGCAGGAAAGGGCTGAAGTGTCGATGATGTTCCCGGGGCCCAGCAGGATCCGGCTTTGCCTCGGAGGGGGCATTCTTTCCATGGGTGGAAGAGAATGTGAACCTGTTCTGACACAATCCGGGGGTGTGTCTAGCACCTTTCACAGCAGTGACTCACTACTTATGAATGTAAGTGTCAATCAAACTCCAAGAAAGATACCTCACAGACTACAAGAAATAAAAGCAGATTTTGTTTTACTATTCTTTCAATGCAGGCATCACGAACTGGGCCAGCATTTATTGTCCTTCCCTAATTGCCCCTTGAACTGAGTGGTTTGCTAGGCATTCACAGGGCACTTAAGAGTCAGCAATATTGCTGTTGGTCTGGAGTCACATGTAGGCCAGACCAGGTAAGGACGGCAGATTTCCTTCCCTAAAGGACATTAGTGAACCAGATGGGTTTTTACAACAATTTTATATACAGGGAGGGGAAAATCCATCCAGGAATCCTCCTCCCAGTGCCCCATCCAATGACTCCTGCTGAAATTGTGTGTCCAGGCATCAGGTGTGATCTGTACCAGGCTTGATTATCATGACCTCTGCCTTCTGACGAGGCCCATTCATAAAGAATGGCCACAGAGTATACTACAGAGGGCAGTAGTAGCCAGCATCCAACTGTAACACGGCAAGAGTCAAACCTACTGAACAAGAATGGAGAAAATTGGGGGTTTGGGAAAAAATCCAAATATAATGAAATGCTATATTTCTTTTGGAATCCCAGGAGAAGGGTCAAGGTTCACCATCAAGGCCACCACTGCCCAGGTCTGTGAAGGTACAGGATATGCAACAGAATCAGGGTAAGTCCTGGGCAAGTCCAGTCACCAGTTGACAAGTCAAATAGTAAGTCATAGTAAGGAGGCTTAGACAAGATGGGCTAAAGGGCCTGCTTATGTGCCATTATGACTTAAGTCAAGGTAGTGACAGGGAGGGAATGTTGAGGCAGAGGAGGAGGGCTATGGTTTTTTGGGATTGGAAAACAATGAGATGAGCAAACCACAAGAGATGATGATGGCATTATTGATGCAAAGGAGAGGTTTAGGAGTCATGTTCAGGTTGCTCTCTGGGCCACTCCATGCCTCGCAGGTTGGTGTGATGGTGCAAAATGGGGATAGTGAGTCAGCAGACTATTTCACATCTCAGTCAATCCTGGTTTCCACTGATGTTCATGGTGAAGTTATAAATGGAAATCTGGCTCTCTGCCAGGATTGTCACTCATTCGATTTGCCCCTCCAGGATTTACCATGTAACGTTGGTATGATGCATAGGGATTGTAGTCTTTGCCACTCAGGAACCTCACCACTGAGCCAGTGAAAGGGAGGAGACTGTTTCCACCTCATGGAGCAAAGGAACCCTCGATTCGCTATCCACACAAACCTTCATCTTTGCAGGATCAGGCCGAGGAGGTCAAAGCTAGGGTTGCCAATTCTGATTAAATGTATTCCTGGAGGTTTCATTACATGACTTGCCCCACTCCAGCTATTAGTCAGCCAACGCATCCACCTTGTGACGCACTAACTTCCTACACCAATTGGAAAGCAAAAAGAATGATTGCCCAATTGGATGATGTTGACTGTCAGCCAAACAGCCTTTCTGTCCCCATTTTCAATATTTACAATGAAAAAGCTGGATTTATTTTAATGTCCCAATGATTTTCCCCCCCAGGGTTGCACACAGTGTCCTGGAGATCGATCTTCAATCCCTGGAGACTCCAGGCCAATCCCGGAGGATTAGCAACCCAAAACTGATAGATCCAATGTGCAATCTGCTGATTTTTGCCACATGTGGGACAGGTTGTGATCGGAAGGTCAGTTGGATGTCTTATTTGCAGGTGTTTGCACTCTATCCACTGCCTGGATTTGGCCTCTGAATGCTCCTGATGATGTTTCTATGTGTCTGGTGCCTTCCTGAATGAACTTTCTCTCATTATGGTCCATCACCATGATGCTGTGAAGATGTTTGACTTCTTCTGGGATGCTTTGAGAACATCCATAAAGCTTTTCAGTCGAGGTCACTTTGAGTGAGCTACTGGGCTCCAAAATGGCCTCTCTTCCCTTCATGCTGCAGAGTGGAACATTGGCCAGACTCAGGGCTCCAGAATTAGCTGGAAAATTGCAGTCAGGTTGTTGCAGGGTAAGTATGACACCTGGTATTTTTCATCCTAGCAAGCCCTGAGGCAAGGGAAGCAGTTTTATACTTGTGCTGTACTGTAACAAACATTGTGCCTTTCTCTTTCAAACTGCCTCACCCAATGGCAACACCACAGTAGACAAACCTGGGCCCCAAAATTGAAATGCTGAGCCCTGGAATGGGTCGGTTCTTCACAGAAATAAGCAGCCCAGGGCCCTATTTTATCATTTTGATACCAAGTGCTGGGCGGACTTGAAACTGGGGATTTCAGATCCGACTTTTAGACCCGTTCTCAGGTGCCCTCATACGCACTCTGCCTGAAAAAATATCAGTGATTCCGATTTGCGCTACAGAAGCCTGTGGGCAGGGCTTAATGTGCCCGAAACCCAGCAGCTCCGATTGGCGCCTCCAACTGCGCACGCAGAGAAAAAATGATAGAATAACGCTCCCTGTCCACATCCCTCCCGGGCCGGATAATGCCTCCCCCGGCCCTCACAGACATTGCCCCACCCCCACAACATTAATCACCCCCTTATCACCCCCACCCTCTGCCACCCAGACCAATCATCGGCCCCTCCCCCTTTCCTACACCGATCTCAGGCAGAGTGGCAGCAGACCCCCCCCCCCTGATCTGAGGCAGAGAGATCCACCCTCCCCCCTCCACCCTACAGATATCAGGCAGGGCGATCCCCCTCACCCCCACCTTGGACCATCCCACACAAGGCCCCTATCTCCTCCGGACTCCAATGGCTGTGTGACGCCTCTCTCTCGCTCCCCTGTCCCCAATCATTGAGGCACTGATCCACCACCCCACCAGCAGCCCACCTGCAAGTGTTCACTTGCCTTCCCCTCAATGCTAACAAGCAAACTGCATGTAACTTGCTGGAATGTTCTGCCAAACTGCCTGCAGCTGATCTGCCCTAACGAGGGGCAGCTCCATTAAAAACTCAAGAATGGACAGGCAGGTATTCCTGCACAAAATGTGTGCACAACCAGCTCCCCGATTCTCTGAGAGCGACCTGGGGAGGCTGCTGGATGCAGCAGAGGCGAGGCGGGACACCCTCTTCCCCCCAGGAGGACACAGACCCAGTGGCTCTGATGGAAATGCAGTCTGGGAGGAATTCACCACCTCGGTCAGTGCCAGAGCACTGGCCCCCCCGAACTGGGAAGCAGTGTCGGGAAAAAGTCAATGACCTCATCCGTGCAGCAAGGGTGAGTGCTGAACCCCAACTTGCATCTTCCTCCAATTCATCCCCAGATCCTCCTATCCCCAGCACCCTGCATGCTTCCAGCCTCTGACCCCCCCCCAAGCCCCTCCTTCCTAACTGCCCCCAAGAGCCCCACTGTGCTTGCCCTCTAAGGGTCACCACCTGATACTCTGCGGGAGTCACGCCATCATTTCTTTCATGACTCATTCTGTCTCCACAGGAGAAGACCGACCATAAGACCCATGAGAGGGTGAAGACAAGTGGTGGTGAGCCAGAATTTCAGGTCCTCACCCCCTTTAAGGAGCGGGCACTAGATTGTCAAGGGAAGGGGAGATGCGGGCTGTCAGCGACAGCATGGTCGGGCTACCATCAAGACGTGAGCACCTGTCATTCTTCCACTCACTTTGAGGCAACTTTTCGGGGGCACAGGTTTCGGGTGTGAGGGGCAAGATGTAAAGGAGATGTACGAGGCATATTTATTTGCACAGAGAGGGTAGTGGGTGTCTGGAACTTGCTGCCAGGGGATGTCGCGGACGCAGATACGATAATGATCTTTAAGAGGCATCTTTACAGCTATGTGAATGGGATGGAAATAGATGCATATGATCGCCAGAAGGGTAGGGGATTACAAATCAGATGGGCAGCCTGGTCGCTGCAGGCTTGGAGAGCCGAAAGGCCTGTTCCTGTGATGTAATTTTCTTGGTGCTTTGTTCTATGTTCAATGGAGAAATGTGAATCACGTGCTTGGCATCCCAGATTCCTCTCCCTCCCTTGCACTTAACCTTGTGTCCTGTGTTGCAGGCACACATCCGGACACCCCGGGGCCTTCTGGACTCCAGGCCCGTACTGCAGCTCCCGCCCAGCCTGGTCCAGACAGCTCGGACAGTCCTCGGAGGATATGGGTGAAGGGATCTCCGAGGATGGCACTGTTTTGGCGTCAACTGCCACCTCACAACTCACCATCCCAGATACTGACACGTTGGTGGGTCCAGTTAGAGGTGAGGCTTCTGGGTCACTCTCTGGTGAGCACGACACACCTAACCATGTACATCGGGTGGAAGAGGGAACGTCCGCGGCCTCTGGCATGCGGGGGCCTGCCGGAGGCAAGGACTCAGCTGGCCCCAGGCTACATGCTGGGCCTCTGAGATCACTTCTCCCTCAGCTGCTGGAGATGCAGCAACAGAGCCAGGGAATGCAGGAGGGGCTGACGGCCACATTGGACCGACTGCGAGGCTGTTGGGAGCAGTCCCAAAGCTTTCAGGTGGACCAGCTATTGCCTGTGTTGCACTGTCTCCTTTCGGAATTGGAGACATCGGCGGCACATGGTGTCTGACATCTGTTCAAATGACACTCGTGCATGGAACTGCTGGAGTCTCTGCTCCCTCCTTCTCCTGCGCCCCCCCCCCCAATCTCTGGGTGAATGGCGGCCACCTCCTGCCTCTGGTGGTCGTCTCCCTCGACTCCTGGAAGTGGTGAGGCCTGGGCCTACTGTGCCCGCAATTCTTCCCCCAGCTCCTCCTCCTCAGCTCCAGCAGCAACCAAAAGAACAGCAAGATCGATCGGTTGCATTGCAAAAGCTATCTCGTCACTCTGACTGGGGGAGGGGGCGTGGGGGGGGTGGGGAGGTGGAGAGGAACTCATGTAGAGGTTAAGGAATGCTGCTTGTCCCTAGCACATCAACAGTCACTGTCCATACCCCCCAATTCCCCCAGCCACATGCTCCCCACAATCACAGCCCCCCGCAATTCCCCCACATACTCCCCACAATCACAGCTCCTTGCAAAGCTGAGAGGCTGCAGCAGTGCAATTTGCAAGATACTGGGTTTATAAGTACCTGTCTTGTATATTAATGGAATGGAAACATTTTTGCTCCACATAAATACAACTGCTCATAAGCAGCCACTCATTCTCCTGGATCTGATTATACAGTAACCTCTGACCTCCCTGCCTTCGGCTTCCCGTACTTTCAAATGAAGCTCACGTAAGCTGGAGGGACAATACCTCACCTTTCAAACTGACCACTAAACAGCCTCTTGGACACAATGCTGATGTTCAACAATTTCAGATTCTTCCCCCTTCACATGCAGCGGGACAGCAGCTGCTCATGATCCTGCCATTCACACCTCCTCTGGTCTTTTGGTTTGACACTCCAGTGCAGCACTGAAGGAGCACTGCACTGTCACAGGTGCCATCTTCCGGACGAAACACTAACCTCCCAGCCCCCTCTGCCTGCTCGGGTGGATGTAACCAATTGCAAGGCAATACTTTGAAGTAGAGCAGGGGAGTTATCCTCAATGTAGGGATGTGGGGGTAGGGCCTGGGTGGGATTGTGGTCGGTGCAGACTCGATGGGCCGAATGGCCTCTTTCTGTACTGTAGGGTTTCTATGATTTTCTATGAATGTCTTGGCTGATATTTATCTTACCTTGTCTTATCTTACATTATTTTGTAAATTGAGTTTGTGTCTTTATATGCCCTGTTTGTGAACAGAACTCCCACTCACCTGATGAAGGAGCAGCGCTCTGAAAGCTTGTGGCTTGTGCTACCAAATAAACCTGTTGGGCTTTAACCTGGTGTTGTGAGACCTCTTACTGTGCTTACCCCAGTCCAACGTCGGCATCTCCACATCATGGCTACCATCGACACCGCAAACTACTAGCTCCAAGTGGAGAGGATCTCCAAGAAGATCACGCATATCGACACAGACATCAAGTTTCTACAAAGATGCAAGAAAGCAGACAAGATACCGAAAGGACTACAGATCATGAACCCACTCAGGTCAACCTACAACACAGACTACGCTAAGAGACTTTGCCATCGCACCTCTCTCACACCCCTCAACCACCTCATACACCAGCTCTACAACAAATGCTTCATCCTGGAAACCAAGATACAGTCCATATTCTCAACTTGCGCTCAGGACGCAGACCAGCTGTGAAACTCTGCCAAGCAGAGGAGACAATGGAACTACGCCATCTACATGCACACCAAGAACAGGAAACTTGAGAAACTCGGCGTCACCACCAGCAACAACCAACCCCGGTACCACAGTAGAAAACAGTACCACTGCAGGGAAGTCCATTGTCAACTTGTCGGACTACACACTTCAACCAGATGAAATCGAAGTTCTCAGCCGAGAGCTCAATTTTTGCCCCACCACCAAAATGGACCCCATCAGTCTCGCAGCAGACACAGAGGAATTCATCAGGTGAATGAGGCTGCAGGAGTTCTTCCACAAACCCCAAGAGGCCAACAGCGAACACAATGAGACAGCCAATGAACCGGAAGAGCCGACAGAGAGATCCGCGGTGCAGCAACCGAAGAGGAAAGAGTCGAATTGGACTCCTCTGGAAGGCCACTGCCCTCGACTCGATATGTATGCCCAAGCCGTCAGGAGGTGCATCAATGCCAGATTCATCAGCCGCACTCACAAGACAACCCCGAACGTCACCCAAGCACAACGCAACGCCATCCGCGCTCTCAAGACCAACCGCAACATTGTCATCAAACCAGCAGACAAAGGAGGGGCCACCGTCATACTGAACAGAACGGATTACTGCAAAGAAGTGTACCGACACCTGCACAACGAGGAACACTACAGATAGTTACCCGCAGATCCGATCAAAGAACACACCCGTCAACTCAACAGACTGATCAACACCTTTGATCCAGACCTTCAAAGCACCCTCCGTGCTCTCATCCCACATACTCCCCACATTGGAGATCTCTACTGCCTCCCAAAGATACACAAGGCCAATGCACCGGGCTGTCCCATCGTTTCAGGCAATGGAACCCTGTGCGAGAACCTCTCCGGCTATGTTGAGGGCATCTTGAAACCCATTGTACAAAGAACCCCCAGCTTTTGTTGCGACACTACGGACTTCCTACAGAAACTCAGCACACATGGAGCAGTTGAACCAGGAGCGCTCCTCGTCACAATGGATGTCTCGGCACTCTACACCAGCCTCCCCGCGACGATGGCATTGCTGCAACTGTGTCAGTACTCAATGCAGACAACTGCAGTCTCCAGATGCAATTTTACAACTCATCCGCTTCATCCTGGACCACAATGTCTTCACCTTCAACAACCAGTTCTTCATCCAGACACACAGAACAGCCATGGGGACCAAATTCGCACCTCAATATGCCAACATCTTCATGCACAGGTTCGAACAAGACCTCTTCACCGCACAGCATCTTCAACCGATGCTATACACTAGATACATCGATGACATTTTCTTCCTTTGGACTCATGGTGAGCAATCACTGAAACAACTATATGATGACATCAACAAGTTCCATCCCACCATCAGACTCACCATGGACTACTGTCCGGAATCAGTTGCATTCTTGGACACACGCATCTCCATCAAAGACGGTCACCTCAGCACTTCACTGTACCGCAAGCCCATGGATAACCTCATGATGCTCCACTTCTCCTGCTTCCACCCTAAACACGTTAAAGAAGCCATCCCCTATGGACAAGCCCTCCGTATACACAGGATCTGCTCAGATGAGGAGGATTGCAACAGACACCTCCAGACGCTGAAAGATGCCCTCATAAGAACAGGATATGGCGCTTGACTCATCGATCGACAATTCCGATGCGTCACAGCGAAAAACCGCACCGACCTCCTCAGAAGACAAACACGGGACACGGCGGACGGAGTACCTTCGTCGTCCAGTACTTCCTCGGAGCGGAGAAGCTACGACATCTTCTCCGGAGCCTTCAACATGTCATTGATGAAGACGAACATCTCACCAAGGCCATCCCCACACCCCCACTTCTTGCCTTCAAACAACCGGTAGCACAGTGGTTAGCACTGCTGCTTCACAGCTCCAGGGTCCCGGGTTCGATTCCCGGCGCGGGTCACTGTCTGTGTGGAGTTTGCACATTCTCCTCGTGTCTGCGTGGGTTTCCTCCGGGTGCTCCGGTTTCCTCCCACAGTCCAAAGAGGTGTGGGTTAGGTTGATTGGCCAGGTTAAAAATTGCCCCTTAGAGTCCTGGGATGTGTAGGTTAGAGGGATTAGCGGGTAAATATGTGGGGGTAGGGCCTGGGTGGGATTGTGGTCGGTGCAGACTCGATGGGCCGAATGGCCTCCTTCTGCACTGTAGGGTTTCTATGATTTCTATGATTTCTATGAACCGCACAACCTCAAACAGACCATTGTCCGCAGCAAACTACCCAGCCTTCAGGAGAACAGTGACCATGACACCACACAACCCTGCCACAGCAACCTTTGCAAGGCGGATCATCGACATGGATGCCATCATCTCACGTGAGAACACCATTCACCAAGTACACGGTACATACACTTGCAACTCGGCCAACGTTGTCTACCTGATACGCTGCAGGAAAGGATGTCCCGAGGCATGGTACATTGGGGAGACCATGCAGACGCTACAACAACGGATGAATGAGCACCGCTCGACAATCACCAAGCAAGAGTGTTCTGTTGGGGAACACTTCAGCGGTCACGGGCATTCGGCCTCGGATCTTTGGGTAAGCGTTCTCCAAGGCGGCCTTCACGACACATGACAACGCAGAGTTGCTGAGCAAAGACTGATAGCCAAGTTCCACACACATGAGGACGGCCTCAACCGGGATCTTGGGTTCATGTCACACTATCTGTAACCCCCACGATTTGCCTGGGCTTGCAAAATCTCACTAACTGTCCTGGCTGGAGACAATACACATCTCTTTAACCTGTGCTTACATTGTCTGTACCTTTAAAACTTGATTACCTGTAAAGACTCGCATTCCAACCATTATTTTGCAAATTGAGTTTGTGTCTTTATATGCCCTGTTTGTGAACAGAACTCCCACTCACCTGATGAAGGGGCAGCGCTCCGAAAGCTTGTGGCTTGTGCTACCAAATAATGCAAATGAGATCAAGCCTTGGAGGAGGTGAGTCTGCACCTACTCCAATCAGCTTGGCTCATGTAGATCAGGCCCAAGACAGGAGTGTAGGCCCTGTCTTGTCAGCTTGGATTGGAAATGTCTCAACTTGTTGAGACTCTGAATTGGACTTGATTTAATTGAATTGGAAAAGTATTTAAAAAACCTGTTGGACTTTAACCTGGTGTTGTGAGACTTCTTACTACACTCCTTCAGAAGGACAGGAGTGTCTGCATCTTGTTTGTGGTGTTCCTAGGGAGTTGCAGGGGGGATGAGGGGGAGCTGGGCCGAAACTAAACAAGAATCGAAACAAAGAACCTTTGTGCTTGGTAAAGACTCACTGGAGTCACAGTTTCCAAAGGCTGCACTGTCCCAGTCCCAGTGATTTTGTTTTATTTGGGTTGGGATGTATGAAGTGAAGTACGAGTTTTGCTTTATTCGAGTCATAACAAAATCTCAAATGTTTTGCGACCGTCATTCCCGGTTTCTTAAAGTCAGCGCTATTCCTTGGCACCACACGGGAACCGCAGTGACGGAGAGGAGAGAGAAGCACTGTAGATTTATCCGGTGAGGGGACAGCTCTAAGTGGATCAGACAGTGGGACATTGAGGGCTGTGTCCCTCATTTACTGCTTACGTCATTAATTATACGGCTGAATGAGAGAACAGCATCGTTCAGTGTGTTGCTTAGCGCTGCTGCTGCTTAAACTGCACTGCACAAACAAGTATTGGCTTAGGAAATTACGGCACAGAGGGAGGCCATTTGGCCCATTCTGTCTGTGCTGACAGTCTTCAAAAGTTACTCGTTGCCCCACGGCCCCCTTTTCCCAGTAGTGCTGCAAATCTTTGCCCTTCAAATATTTCTTGAATTCCCTTCTGAGCAGACCATCCAATCTCCTTCCGTCGCCACTCAGGTCATAACTCCCAAGCTCAATTCCTTCTGACATGCTGACATTTATTTGAAAGGATTTGTTTCTGGTATGTTGATGATAACTTGTGTTTATCAGTTCCCTTGTTCTTTAACAATCTGGAAGATGGCCAGTTCATTTCAGGGAGCACGGAGGAGGGGGATTTATCACAGAGGCTCTCCAGACTGGCTGCTGTAACAGTGTTTAAACAAAATTTATCCATATCTATCCGTAAGATTCATCCATCCAGTGCACATGCGATCCATCCTCAAACTCCTTTACCTGCTTCACTACTGTGAAGTAAGTCTTCGTAGGACATGGCCTCCTTTACAACTCAAATGTTTTTTCCATTAAGTTCCACTTTGCCCTGAAAATCAACCCAAGGTCTGGGGCCTAACCTATCGCCTGGGGACACAGTACATTTGGGCCTGTCCCAATGCCTGTGATCACAGCACCCGGGGGCCTTTCCCACTGCCTGGGGACACAGCCCCCTGGGGCCTGTCCAACTCCCACTACCTGGGGTCACAGCACCTTGGGGCCTGTCCCACTGCCTGGGGCCACTGCGCCTTGGGGCCTGTCCCACTGCCACTGCCTAGGGTCACATTACTCCGGGGCCTGTCCCACTCCCACTGTATGGATCACAGTGCCCTGAGGCCTGTCCCACTGCCTGGGGTCACAGCGCCTTGGGGCTTGTCCCATAGCCTGGAGTCACAGACCCTTGGGGCCTGTCCCACTGCCACTGCCAGGGGTCACAGTGCCCTGGGGCCTGTCCCACTGCCTGGGGTCACAGCACCCTGAAGCCTGTCTCACTCCCACTGTCTGGGGACACAGCACCCTGGGGCCTGTCCCACTGCCTGGGTTCACAGTGCCCAGGGGCTTGTCCCATTGCTCTGCAACAGAAGGCTCTGGGCCTGTCCCACCAACTGGGGACACAGTGCCCTGGGGCCTGTCCCACTGCCTGGGTCACAGCGCCCTGGGGCCTGTCCCACTGCCACTACCTAGGGTCACAGCACCCTGGGACCTGTCCCACTGCCTGGGGTCACAGTATCCTGGGGCCTGTCCCACTGCCTGTGCGACACACGGCCCTGGAGCCTGTCCCATTACCTGGGGACATAGAGCGTTGGGGCCTGTCCCACTGCCTGGGCGACACAGGGCCCTGGAGCCTGTCCCATTACCTGGGGACATAGAGCGTTGGGGCCTGTCCCACTGCCTGGGCGACACAGTGCCCTGGGGACTGTCCCACTCACACTGCCTAGGGACGCAGGGCCCTGGGGCCTGTTCCATTGCCTGGGGTCACAGTGTCCTGGGGCCTGTCCCACTCACACTGCCGAGGGACACAGTGCTCTGGCGCCTATCTCACTGCCTGGGTTCACAGCACCCTGGGGCCTGTCCCATTACCTTTGGGACACAGTGCCCTGGGGCCTGTCCCATTGCCTGGGTGACACAGGGCCCTGGGACCGATCCCACTGCCTGGGCAACACAGGGCCCTGGGGCCTGTCTGACTGCCTGGGTCACACAGCGCCCTGGGGCCTGTCCCATTGCCTGGGGTCACAGTGCCCTGGGGCTGTCCCATTGCCTGGGGGACACAGCGCCCTGGGGCCTGTCCCATTGCCTGCGGGACACAGCACCCTGGGGCCTGTCCCACTGCCTGGGGTCACAGTGCTTTGGCGCCTGTCCTATTTTGGTTGAAACTTCACAGGAGCTTTATTAAACAAAGCTGAGCTGGTGTATAAGGAGCTATTACAACAGGTAATATTTACAGAGACGCTAAAAGGAGAGTGGTAATGTGCTGAGGTGCTTTAGGGAGGAAATTCCAGAGCTTTGGATGAAGGCAGCGGAAGGCAGGTGCAGCATTGCAAGTCTGGGATGTCTGAAAGACTTGAATTGAAAGAACAAATATGATCTCACAGAGTTATGAGGATATAACAGAGATAGGGAGATGGTGAGAACATGGGATTTATTGAACACAAGAATGAGAATTTTTAAATCAACTAAATAATGAATTGGGAACCAATTTCAGTCAGAGTGATTCCCTTTAACTCCAGGACAATTCTAGTCTGAAACTTTATAACACAACACAGCCCAGCAGCTGGCCGGTGTGTGAGGTTTGGTTTAGTTTTATAATGGGGCAGTGTTGTTACTCAGGAGGCCTACGGGACTCAGGCTGGGGTTTTTTTTTGAAGAATTCAGAACAGGAAGCGAGAGTAGTTCTATCCTAGCTTATGACAGATTGTCTGTGGTTAATAACATCAGCTGGGTCAGGTCACAAAAACATAAATATTCCTGTATGGAGTGTGAATCCTGTCATTCTGGCAGGAGAGTTAAGTGCCAATAAACACAGAGACGCATTGCCAAGTGTTATACTTGGATAGGAATTACCACAGGACCAGGATTCCTATAAACCGACAATTACAGATGATGCCAAACTGGTAAACCTCCTCACCGCAACTCATTCATCAACCCCTACACCAACTCAATGTAAATACCAAAACAGGAAGTGCTCTGCAGAAGAAGTTTGGATAGCTGGAATATTTTCTCACACGGATTCAGATTGCGAGCTTTAAAGTTTATGTTAATTCTCCAGCCGTGGCTGTTGGAAAACTAGGCCCAGGGATGTGGTAAACCACTGTTAGCTTATTACCTGTATATGTGACATGCCTGGACACATCCCTGCCGGCCCTACCCGAGACTCCTCCCCCCTCTGGTCCAGGTATAAAGGCGACTGCTTCCCACCCCCCCTGCCTCAGTCTGGACCAGTTCATCGGCATGGGTGTGCTCCAAGTCTTTTGCTAATAAAAGCCTATTTGTTCTTGCATACAAACTAGTCTTTGCTCGATTGATGGTGCATCAAGGGAAGGGTGGTTCAAATAGAGTGAAAGAATTACCCATGGCTGTACTAGCTGACTGGATTCTTAATCACCAGTAGGCAGGCGGGGTCGCTGAACCCAAGCCGGCGGTGTCCCTTTAACCTTGTACATTGAGCTCCGATGACATCACTGAGGCCTGACCTGCTACTTTAAGCTGAGGCCTGAGGCGAGTTGTGGAGAATTTCCTCATCAGTTCTAACCTACTGGGGACAACAGCCAGGTGAGGAAAGCCTAACCAAGATGCAAATTTCCTGTGAGTCAGTGGAATGCAGGGATGCCAATCTCATAGGCTCTTCAAAGAAACCTGAGGCCTTCCCTGCCCCAGGCTTTCTGTTGCAGCCTCCCCACCCAAACCCACCTCTTGCCTGACAGAGTCTCTCCTCCAGGAGCACCATGCACCAGGGAAGGTTCCTCCAGGACCCCACGCAGCTGCTCGTCCCTGATGTCAGCTTACCCAGAAGGAAAAAAACATGGTTCAGATCAGTATTCTTATTACCCCATTTTATTGTATTTTCCTTCTGGGTACTCCTGCTGCTGCCACACATCCTCACCCACTCTCTTGATCTCCTGTCTGCTTCGATTGGTTGAGGGAGAGATGTTGTTTGAAGGAGCAGTGTTAGACTTCAGATGTTGAGGGAATCAGAGGAGTTTTCATTGAGGAATGAACATGGGTCCATCACTGTCTGTGCATCTGGCTGAAGAGTACACTTAACTAAGTACTTCCAAAGTACTCTGTCTATTTAGTCAATGTGTTTATTCATCTAGATCCCAGTTAAACCCAAACGCTTATTTACAATAGGCTCCTGTCCAAGGGTAAAGCTAGTGGTTTCATTTGCTGTGGTAGATTTTATAATAAATATTTATTTCTCATTGGGGAAAGCCTCACAGGCGTCACAGAAGCAATGACATAACTCTTTGACTGTTCAGAGCACAGTGCTATCTGTCAGGATCTATCATTAAAAAACATTTTCCTTCCTTCCTCCCCATGTAACACTCCACTTCTTTTGTCTGTCCATTTTTCTTTCTGCAGGGTTGAAACTTATGTCTGAACAGTTCCACATGTGGACAGCTCTCTGCGCTGTTCTCCCTCACTGTGCGCCCAGTGATTCGACTGTGGAGATTCACTGTCTGCAGGTAAATTAAGCTCAGGCCTCAGACATATATGGTAATAACTCAGCTTTGAACCATGTAGCACGTTCATCAATCAATAATAAATAGCAATTGTAACTTTATTGGCTAATTAGACAGCCTGACACAAACACAAGTAAAACTTAACAACACAAAATATAGAATATGGACAGGACTATATTTCCTCCAGTAGTGAAATATGGAGCAGTGTTGCTCCACATAACAGTGGCCCTAGCAAAATGAAACACACAACGAGGAACCTAACCCTAACCCTTCCACACTGAAACAAGTAACCTATGTGTTCCCCGATCCAATCTTGGCAGATATTAGTATGAAAGAATTTTCAAGATATCTCTTCTGAGGTGGTAGCACAGTGGTATTGTCACTGGACTAGAGATTCAGGGGACCTGGGTTCGAATCCCACCATGGCAAATGGTAGAATTTGAATTTAATAAAATATCTGAAATTAAAAGTCAGAACATTGTTGTAAAAAAAACCCATTTGGTTCATTAATACCCCTTACTGAAAGGAATGCTGGTCTGCATGTGACTCCATTGACTCTGAAATAGCCTACCATTGCCTAGCAAGCCATTCAGTTGTATCATACTGTTCTGCACTGTGGGTATACCTACGCCACACGGAACTGCGGCAGCTCAAGAAGACAGCTCACCACTGCTTCCCCCAGGGCCATTAGGGATGGGAAATAAATGTCAGCCTGGTCATTCTGTGGATGAATGGAAAAAAATAATGTTGCTATCCAAGGGTTTAATGGGAAATGGAACAAGGTGAGAGGCTGGAGCTAGGATACAGGTCAGCAATGTTCTTATTGGCTGCCGGAACAGGCTCAAGGGGCCGGATGGTCCACTTCCGACGCTGATGTCCTCTGCCTCTTTTGCATCTGGAACCAAGCAAGTGATGGTGCTTTTCCTTTTGGAACTACAGCATTCTGCAGTCATTCTCCATTTATCTGGCGGCACAGTGGTTAGCACTTCTGCCTCACAACACCAGGGACCCAGGTTCGATTCCCAACTTGGGTCACTGTCTGTGTGGAGTTTGCACATTCTCTCTGTGTCTGCGTGGGTTTCCTCTGAGTGCTTCGGTTTCCTCCGACAGTCTGAAAGATGTGCTGGTTAGGTGCATTGGCCATGCCAAATTCGCGCTCAGTGTACCCGAACAGGCACCGGAGTGTGGCGACTAGGGGATTTTCACAGTAACTTCATTGTAATGTTAATGTAGCCTACTTGTGAAAAATAAAATTTAAAAAACATTGCATGAGCTCCACCACTTCCCCTTCTACCATTGTGAAACTACGGGATACCAGAAGTCCTGGTCTCTGACAATGACACTGCCTTTACAGGCATCAAGTTTCAGATCTTCATGCTTCCCAATGGAATCAAACACACTATCAGCACACTATCATCTGTAATCCAATGTGTTGGCTGAACGAGCAATGCAGACTTTTAAGCTCAACATGAAGAAGCAACCTGCAGCGTCCACAGAGACCAAACTGACACAATTTTTATTCGCCTACAGGATTAACCCTCACACAACGACAGGAATGGCCCCGGCAGAATTGTTAATAGGGCAGAGGCTTCGGTCAAGATTAAGCTTACTGTTCCCAAGACAGGGAGGGTTGAGTCCCAGCAAGAGAACCAGAAGAAGAACCATGATTCTGGAAGGACAGAAAGAACATTCAAAACTAGTGACCCAGTGCACGTGAGGAACTTTGGGAATGGTCTCAGTTGGGTTCCCGGGATCATAATGGAAAAACGGGGCCCATGTCTTATAAGGTACAGCTACAGGGCAAAATTGCCAGGAAGAACCTGGACCATCTCAGGAGTAGGGAGCCCATGCCAGTACAGACATCATTACCAGCCTTGGGGACGACCACTGTCAGTGTCGAGCCATGACTGGAAGTCGACCTCACACCAGCTCCTCTGGGAGATGAGGACACAGATTCTGAGATTGAAGTGGAAGAGACTGGCACCCCCACTGAAGCGAGACCTCAGGAAGAACCAGCATCAGTGGCTTTATGGTACTCCCTTCAGAAGCGAATGTCTCCAATCAGTTTCGCACCCCCTGACGTGCCTTCAATCGACCCCAGGCCGATCGCCAAGTGGCAGAAAAGGCCCTCCCACAGTGGGGGTGCTCGGGAAAAAATGGACTTCAGGAGGGAAAGATGTGATGATGGACACAAGGGATTGTCAGTAGTCTTGCCTCGTAGAGTACAAGCTCACCTATTAAGCTAGTGGAGGCTCGCCCAATAGGGAAGGAGCAGCGGGGGGATTTAAAACCAGCTGGCTCCACTCCCGCGACATTCGAAAGACTCTGGGGTTTGACCTGTACACCGTAAGAAGTGGTACCTGATGCACATTGTAAATAAAGGGAGTTGGTAACGGAAGACTGGCCTCGGCGAGATTATTACACCACCCTAATAGTTTCATCCTCAAAAAACTCCAGCGTATTTGTCAAACAGGATTTCCCTTCACTAAAACATGTTGACTTTGTCTGATCATCCTATGATTTTCTGAATGCGTTGTTAAGAATTCCTTAGTAATAGATCCCAGCACTTTCCTGATAACTGCTGTCAAGCTACTTGGCTTCATAGCTAACTAAGTCCTCCCATCTTACTCCACCACCATTGCGGTTCAAAGGGAGAAACTATTAGGCCATCCTTGACTGTGCCACACTGTTCACAATGCCCTTGAACCTTGAACCCCAGAGGTTAGTTTGGCATTCTGCTGCAATCTTGCAAAATGAAATCCCCGTGAGACATTTTAATCTGTGTCCTGGCTGCCCATGGTTTCACAAGGAGTTTACTGTGACAGGCAGGAGAATCTTGAAGAATGTCATGCATAATGGATGGCAAAAGCTTTACTGAGAGAACAAAGTTCCAATTCAGCCATCAGACTGCCTCTCGAAGTTTTTATTGTCTGCAAGTAAGCACACTTGAGCCCTGAATTCCAGCGTGCTGTAACACTCAGCGTGTCCTCAGTGCACCTCGTGTAGTCTATCCCTCAGCACAAGCAGGCTACCCAGAGCAGGCTGCAATGTTGGCCGTTAACTGATCCACCCCAAATCAGTGAAGTGGAGAGTCTGGAAAAGCCAGAATTCAATTCCTTTAAAGATTGATACAGCACCTTTCACAATATCATGACGTCCCGGAGTGCTTTACACCAAATGAAATACTTCTGGAAATGCAGTCACTGTTGCGAGGTAGGAAACATAGCAGCCAATTTGTGCACAGCAAGATTCCACGAACTTAACCTTAGTAACGTCCAGATGTCTTGGTGATGTGGGTTGAGTGAAACATGTTGGCAGGACAAAGGGGAGAACTCCCCTAGTCTTCCTTAAAACAGTGCCCGTGATCTTTTACACCAGCCCGCAGTGAGGGGTTAATAGAATCAATATGTTAATGGCTGATGTAGACTGTGATGCAACTGTGACAGCAGCAGTCTGTACAGCAGGAGGAGATATGCCGATTCAGTAACCCAGCTTGTATATATTCGACATGGTGTAAATAAATCAGTGTGGAGTAACTACCTGAGTTAGGCTACAGTCCCTCTTCATAAGGGACACAACCTAGCATGTCCATCAAACAGACCCAAGAAGGACCCTGGTTTGATGTATCGCCTGAAAGCTGGCATCTACAGTAGTGCAGCAATCCCTCACTGAAATGTTTACCAAAATTATATGTTCAAGAATGGCACGGTGGCACAGTGGTTAGCACTGCTGCCTCACAGTGCCTGGGACGCAGGTTCAATTCCGGCCTTGGGTGATTGTCTGTGAAGTTTGCATGTTCTCCTCGTGTCTGTGTGGGTTTCTTCAGGGTGCTTCGGTTTCCTCCCAAAGTCCAAAATTGTGCCGGTTAGGTGGACTGACCATGTTAAATTACCCCTTAGTATCCCAAGATTTGTGAGTTAGGGGGATTAGCAGGGTAAATACTCGGTTACAGGAATTAGGGCCTGGGTGGGATTGTTGTTAGAGAGTCGGTGCAGACTCGATGGGCTGAATGGCCTCCTCCTAGACTGGAACCTTTAGATTCAGGGGATGTGAATGCCCTTCATTGAGCTACAGCTGGGAAGGTTAAGTGGAGATTTATTAGGAGTGTTCACATTTTCGAGGGGTAGGGAACAGCAAGTGTGGAGAAACTGTTGCCAGTGGCAGGAGGGTGGGTAACCAGGGGGACCAGGTTTAAGATAACTGGCAAAAGGATCAGTGGGAGAGACGAGAGCCAATGGTTTCACATCAGGAGTTGTGATCAGGAACATGCTGCCTAGGAAGGTGGTGGAAGCAAATTCAATGGTTACTTTTAAAAGGGAATTAAGTACTATACATACTTAAAATGGAAATAATTTACAGGGCAAAAGGAGAAGGGAACTAATTGGATTGCTCTTTCAAAGAGGCAGCAGAGCCATAATGGGTAGAATGGCCTCTTGTTCTGTTTGATTCTCTAATGCAAAGTGACAACACCGCACACAAGGAAAAAAATTATTATTTAATGAGTGACGCCTTTCTCACCTTTAGAGTCCAACTTTCTCTCCACTACCCTCTTCCCCACCACCCCCCACCCCCCGCAACTAGAATCCTTCCTCTCTATTTTATCAATATTTCTATTGTCCGAACTTTCCCCCCTTATTGCTCTCTACACCCTTAGGGCAGGATCTTGTGCCCTCCCCCATGGTAAGATTGGTGGCAGAGGGGCATTTAGTTGAGCAGGTGTGTGGCCGGTGGGGGCCCCACCAAGTTCCCATACCCACCCAGATTAAGTCCCTGGTGGGAAGGCCCTTAGGCAGCTTTCCCATCCTGCCAATTGAAGCCCTTAAGTGGGCAATTAACACCCCATAAGAACAGAGGGACAGTAGGAGGTTATTCAACCCTTCAAGCCTGTTCTGCTGTCGAAGCAAATAATGGCTGATCTGCACCCCAATACTCTTTTATTGCCAATGCTCCAAATCCCTTGGTACCAACATTGCCTCCACGCGGGGCAGCAACTTGGAAACTCTTGCACAGACCAAGCACAAATCCACCCTTGAAGTTACCATGCATGCATAGCAATGCAAAATAATTTAATAGAGATATGCACTTAAACAAATCGCCCTCCCTGTACAAAACAAAAAGCAGAGGGTGTGTGGCTTGAAACTCTTACACAACAATGAAGTCAGACCCAAAGTTGAAAACTCCAATTGTCCCAGCATCCACAGCCTTTGTGCAGAGAAAATTCCAGAATTCTACTATCCTTTGTGTGTAAACTGTTTTCTATTTTTACTTTGAAACAGCTTGGCTCTAACTTTAAGATTCTCTACACTCAAGGGATTGTAAATCTATCTAGTGTGACAGTGTTGCAAACCAAGTTTCTGCAACATGAAAATTCTAAAACATTTTTCTTTCCAATATTGGCCCACCTTGTTCATCATCCCCCCGCCTCCCCATTACTCCATCTCTCCCCCACTACCTCCCCTCCTCAACACTTGAGTCTGCAGGCAATCCGTATCCGTGACAACAGAGAGGACCCGATAAATAAAAGCTGACTAATGAATGCCGGTCAGATGCAGGTATGGACTCCATGTTATACATTGACAGCCAACTTGCACATACTAAGGTTGCCAACCCTGGCTGGATCTATTCTGATGTGGAGATGCCGGCGTTGGACTGGGGTAAACACAGTAAGAAGTTTAACAACACCAGGTTAGTGTGGCTTCTGCTACCAAATAAACCTGTTGGACTTTAACCTGGTGTTGTTAAACTTCTTACTGGATCTATTCTGGGAGAGGTTGGTGGAAGCGATGTCACAAAAAGCGTGGCCTGAGCAGATAAACTTCTTTACTTGCCCAATTTCTCATCCATCGCACTTCCCAAGGCCACTTGCACAGACTCTTTTTTTTTACATTTATTTCCCTTTTTGGTTTCTCCTTTCTCTCCCCCAAAAGCAACCACTTTGGGGACTTTAAAATGTTTAATTGTAGCTTTCAACAGGAGTTGTGTCCAATGCTCCAAGATTTGAAGAAAATAAATAAAACAATACTTACACTGTGCTGACTGAGTTCATAGTGCATCAGGTTTCGCAACAACTGCAACTGTTGTAATGTTAAACTTTATCAAAGTCCTTGGACTCCCCTCCCAATTCAGTGATATGAATAATTAAACCAACGCCTTTAACTGGCAGACAGATCTTAGCATAGATACAAAAAGCTCCATCTGTCTATCTCACCTTCAACAGATCTACTCAAACTAAGATCTGTTTGGAATGTCAATATTTAACTATTCAAATCACCCACCCATACTTAAGGCACAAGGGAAACGGTGGCCTAGTGGCATAATTGCTAGACTATTAATCCAGAAACTCAGCTAATGTCCTGGGACCCTGGTTTGAATCCTGGCATGGCAGATGGTGGAATTTGAATTCAATTTTTTAAAAATCTGGAAGTAAAAATCTACTGATCAACAAAGAACAAAGAACAATACAGCACAGGAACAGGCCCTTCGGCCCTCCAAGCCCGCGCCGCTCCCCGGTCCAGGATTGAATCCTGAATCCAGGATCCCCGCCCAATTTTCCAGCCTATCTACATCCTAATATCCTATCCACCGAGCTGTCCCTCACAGCTACGATGCTTTGTTCATCACAACTATTAACTCACCCCCACCCCACCATTCCAGACCACGTGATCTCCAGGGAGAGGCGAAAACCCAGAGTGAAAACCCCAGGGCCAATATGGGGAAAATAAATCTGGGAAATTCCTCTCCGACCCCCTGTGGCGATCGAAACGAGTCCAGGAGATCACACTGGCCCTGATCAGAAAATGCTTCCCAACCCTATTCATTTCCACTTCTGCTTTACGAACACCATCTGAATTCCCTGCCCCCGAGACAGGTTCCCAACTATCCGCAGTCTCGCTCTGTACTGGCACCAGCAAGATGATCATAGAATGAAGCCTTGAAACGAGAAACAAAGAACAATTAGCCCGCGCCGCTCCCTGGTCCAAACTAGACCACTCTTTTGTATCCCTCCATTCCCACTCCGTTCATATAGCTGTCTAGATAAGTCTTAAACGTTCCCAGTGTGTCCGCCTCCACCACCTTGCCTGGCAACACATTCCAGGCCCCCACGACCCTCTGTGTAAAATATGTCCTTCTGATATCTGTGTTAAACCTCCCCCCCTTCACCTTGAACCTATGACCCCTCGTGAACGTCACCACCGACCCGGGGAAAAGCTTCCCACCGTTCACCCTATCTATGCCTTTCATAATTTTATACACCTCTATTAAGTCTCCCCTCATCCTCCGTCTTTCCAAGGAGAACAACCCCAGTTTCCCCAATCTCTCCTCATAACCAAGCCCCTCCATACCAGGCAACATCCTGGTAAACCTCCTCTGTACTCTCTCCAAAGCCTCCACGTCCTTCTGGTAGTGTGGCGACCAGAACTGGACGCAGTATTCCAAATGCGGCCGAACCAACGTTCTATACATCTGCAACATCAGACCCCAACTTTTATACTCTATGCCCCGTCCTATAAAGGCAAGAATGCCATATGCCTTCTTCACCACCTTCTCCACCTGTGGCGTCACCTTCAAAGATCTGTGGACTTGCACACCCAGGTCCCTCTGCGTCTCTACACCCTTTATGGTTCTTCCATTTATCGTGTAGCTCCTCCCTACATGATGACCATGAAACCATTGTCAATTGTTGGAAAAACCCATCTGGTTCACTAATGTCCTTTAGGGAAGGAAATCCACTGTCCTGACCTGGTCTGGCCTACATGTGACTCCAGAGCCACAGCAATGTGGTTCACTCTCAACTCTCAACCCTCTGAAATGGCCTAGCAAGCCACTCAGTTGTATCAGCATTTCAAGAAGGCACCACACCTTCTCAAGGGCACCTAGGGATAAACGTTGGCCAGCCAGCGAAGTCCGTGTCCCTCAAATGAATTTAAAAAAACCCACCAGAGCCACATGCTCCACGCCAACACCATTTGCAGAAGCTGGAACTGTTCAGCACACGAACCAAGTCTCCAGCACAACAACGGCTCAGAGCTGTGGTTCTGCCCTGTCAGTCCAGCCTGGGTCTATCCCTGTCGGTGAGCTCGCTCGCTCACGTTTACTGATCTGAGAATTTCTGCCTTATATCATTTCAGAAATGGCTGTCCTTACCAAGATAATGTAGGGACGCAATTCTTTCAAACCCCGTTAACACCTCCAATTTGTTAGTTCTTTTCCCTGCGACAGGCATGAGGAGGGGTAAAAGTGAAGCCCTTTGCATTTTAAAATCGCCCAGACTGCTTTTAAAAGCCAACAGAGATTGATGATGATTTCTGAAGAATCCCAGCCATTCCAGATAGATTGGCAACCCTAACATATATATGCAATGGTCTGCAAATGTCACTGGATAGTGACCAGGGGTGGCTAACCTGACTGAATTTCCCTTCTGAAGCCCAGGATGCTAAGATTATTTCAAGACCTTTCCTGATCTGTATGTCCTAGTACCACAAGCAGTGGTGCATTAAGCAAGTTAGCCACAGCGTAGCAGCAATTGTATAAGACAGAGCCAGAAGAAATTCTCATTTTATTCAAAAGTTACAGGAGGAATATTTGGATGCTATTATGTGTCGCACCTCAAGAGGGTATTGTAATTCCAGTAATAATGACTGAAGCAGCATCGTCCAGTCACATGATGTTGAATAGTAGTCAGGTCTCACAATGCTCTTGTGTTTTCTACCCTGTCACACAGCCACTCAATCATGTTTAGCTCTATTCTACAGTGGGTTAGACACGGACCTTAAGGTTCCGCGACCTGAGTTCAAATTCATCCCAGCTTGATTCAGATGGAAGTTTCTCCTCTCTCTCGGGTACATGTCTGGCACAGTTTCAATCCAGTCTCCCCCCATTGCAAAATCTGCCTCTGATTGGCACACGTACAGACTCCATTAAGTATCAAGAACAAATGTTTTGGACATTAGATTCATGAGGCTATACACTGGGGCAATGAGTAAAAGAATCTGAAGTCAGTATCTGGCCTGTGATCCACACAATTTCAGAGTGCAGAAAGGTGGGAAATATATCAAAGGTTCAAATGGGAGTCAGCTGGTTCATCAAAAGATTAGATTAGGTAACACTATAAGCTGCGATATTTCTGTTCGGATGCCAAATATTGCATTAATATGTTGAACTTTAGCATTCAGCATTTGTTATCAGTAGATCTTTCAGTGTTTAATTTCCCCGGTGAGTCTGAGGTAAATGTACCACCCTGTGTGGAACAGTTGAATACACATTAGGAAAATGCTAGGCTTGCTAAAGAGTGAGTGCAGTGTTAGCAAATCTCTCTACAAGTGACAACTCTTGTCTTCTGTGCCTCTGGTTTAGTTGCGGGGATAAAAATGTCAATCAAATTTCATGCACTATATTTTTATTCACTCATGGGGTGCACACTTGATTGGCACCCCATTCATCACCATCAACATTCAATCCCTCTGCCTCGGGCTCAGAGCGGCCGCAGTGTATGCCACCTACAGGATGTACTGCAGGAATTCACCAAGGCTTCTGTGACAGCAGCTTCCAAACCCATGACAACTACCATCTAGAAACACAAGGGCAGCAGATACATGAGAACACCACCACCTGGATGTTCCCCTCCAAGCCATTCACAACCTGACTTGGAAATATGTCTCCATTCCTTCACTGTCACTGGGTCAAAATCCTGGAGCTCCTTCCCGAACAGAGATTGAATCCTTCACTGCCTAATGGTGATTGAGGCTGAAACACTCCAGCCCCCTACTATACTCCTTATACATCTATGACTGTGTGGCCAAATTCCCTTTCAATTCGATTTTCAAGTTTGCTGACGACACCACCCTAGTGGGTCGGATCTTAAACAATGACGAGACAGAGTACAGGAATGAGATAGAGAATCTGGTGAACTGGTGTGGCAACAATAATCTCTCCCTCAATGTCAACAAAACGAAGGGGGTTGTCATCGGCTTCAGGAAGCATAAAGGAGAACATGCCCCTGTCTACATCAATGGGGATGAAGTAGAAAGGGTGGAGAGCTTCAAGTTTTTAGGTGTCCAGATCACCAACAACCCGTCCTGGTCCCCCCATGCCGACATTATAGTTAAGGAAGCCCACCAACGCCTCTACTTTCTCAGAAGACTAAGGAAATTTGGCATGTCAGCTACAACTCTCACCAACTTTTACAGATGCACCATAGAAAGCATTCTTTCTGGTTGTATCACAGCTTGGTATGGCTCTTGCTCTGCCCAAGACCGCAAGGAACTACAGAAGGTCGTGAATGTAGCCCAATCCATCACACAAACCAGCCTCCCATCCCAACTCTGTCTACAATTCCCACTGCCTCAGCAAAGCAGCCAGCATAGTTAAGAACCCCACGCACCCCGGACATTCTCTCTTCCACCTTCTTTGTTCGGGAAAAAGATACAAAAGTCTGAGGTCACGTACCAACCGACTCAAGAACAGCTTCTTCCCTGCTACTGTCAGACTTTTGAATGGACTTACCTTGCATTAAGTTGATCTTTCTCTACACCCTAGCTATGACTGTAACACTACACTCTGCACTCTCTCGTTTCCTTCTCTATGAAAGGTATGTTTTGTCTGCATAGCGCGCAAGAAACAATACTTTTCACTGTATGTTAATACATGTGACAATAATAAATCAAATCAAATCAAAATAGGATTAAAATAAGCGGCTAGTTTTTTTTTCTCTTTTTTTGGCTAACACAGACATGGTGGGCTGAATGGCCTCTTTCTACACCATAATTGTTCTACGGTTCTACATGGACTGCAGCGGTTCAAGAAGTAGGTGCACACTCTAACTCGAGCTGCATTGCCTGGGCTCCTCCTAAATCTGCCACTACGTGTACCCCCGCATCCAATTGGTGACAAATGTACGTTTTCCATAGTTTCCTGATTTCCCCGGGATTTGTAGATACATGAGGTGAATCCACAAGTCTCTTTGTGGCCCTTCACCACTGTGCAGCACCCTTTAGTTCTTCCACTCAAGAGTTTTAAATCCCTGCGATACAATCCCTTATTATTTGGACCTGAGTATTTCCAATGTTGAGCAGCCTGGGGAACATTAGGGTAGTTGACTATTTCTCCTGCAGTAAGCCATGTATCCCCCAGTACAACTGACTGTTGGGCACTGGTCAGGTCCCCTTAAGTCACCACCTCCCTGATTTTACATGGAAGGATCGTAGATAGCAGAAAGATGCCAGCCCATTGGTTTTGTGGCAGGCTTTCAAGCTTTGTATACCTTTCAGCGGGTAAGAAGTATGCACATTAATCTCTGGAGTCATTTACTGCAGCAAATGACAGGCTTGATTAAACCTGGGGAATTCCTGACTCTGTCCCTCCCATCATTCTACAAGCTTTAGTCGATCTGGGGTAATCTGGTTCAATAGTAGGTCAAATGATCTAGAGTTGGGCCTCAGGGATCTAAGTGGTGTTCTCTTGTACAGCCACTTGGCAGAGCTCACATGCTCCGCACCAGTTTTCTCAATATTTCTTCCATTTGGTTGGTCTCTTTCATTCCTTATTAGAGACTTAATGTCAAATTGGATACCAGGTGTTTCAGGATTCTATCATCATGGAGTCTTCTTTCATTTACATAGAAGTCCTTGATCAATATAAGTCCCAAGCACCTTTTAGTAGACATGAAACAAAATGTGACTCAAAACATCATTGGACTCTTTCGTCTCTTACTACCTCGATCCTCCCCTTTGATATCCATCTGACTCGGGTAGGTTTCCTCCCATTCCAAATGCAATTATCTTTAAAGAAGAGATTCTTAAAGGGGCCATATCCTTACTCAGAGATCACCATCCTCATCTGCCTATGGCTGACATGCTGAGTCACTCTGCTACATAAAAGAATGTAAATGTATCAAGAGAACAAACATGAATGAAACAAGGGAATTAGATTCACAGTGACAAGTGTTATGGGTGTGTGAAGAGGGATAAAAATGACTCCCCTCTCCTCCAAGTCTGACCGTAACAGGATTATTTTGTGAATTTAGCAAGAAAAATTAGTCAACATGCAATACCAGTCTTCAGGTGTCTTCTGGTAGGCATCTGAAGTCATTAACTATGCCTGCTTTTAAAAATTCCTTTCTAAAGTAGTTCAATATCTGTTTGATCAACAAATGGTATCGATCATGCACAAGTCACAAGGAAATGAGTGCAAAATATTGAGTGGAAAACCAGCAAGGAAATTCGCATAAAAATAAACAAGTTTAACAATGATGAGACGATGAATGAAAAGTAACAAATTTCTGAGTGGAAAAACAATAATTGATTTAAAGTAACAACAGTTTAAAAGTAAGAAGAGATTAAATACAAAGGATAACAAAGAAAGTGCAAAAACAACAGGAAATGAATTTAAAAAGTAACAATGGAAATAATATGAAAGTAACAAGGGGTTATAAAGGAAGAGAGTTCTGGACTCTCAACCCTCAGAGAAAAACATTTCTCATCTCTCTCTTAAATGACTAATCTTAATTGCAAACAGTGACCCCTAGTTCTAGATTCTCCGAAAAGAGGAAACATCCACCCTGTCAATACCCCTCAGGATCTTAAAGGTTTTGATCAAATCGCCTCTTACTCTTCTGGTGTGCTGTGTATAGTTTTGGTCTCCTTACTGAACAAAGGATATATTTGCATGGGAGGGGTGGGCAATAAAGATTCATTAATAGAATCATAAAACATTTATGGCACAGAAAGAGGCCACTTGGCCCATTGTGTCTATACTGGCCAAAAAAAGAGCCCCGCAGCCTTATCCCACTTTCCAGCATTTGGTCCATAGTCCTGCAGGTGACGGCACTTGAGATGCAAATGCAGACACCATTGAAATGAGTTGAGGGTTTCTGCCTCTACCATGCTTTCAGACTGTGAGTTCCAGGCCCCACCACCCCCTGGGTGAAAAAATGTTTCCTCATCTCCCCACTAATCTTTCTACCAATCATTTTAAATCAATTCCCCCTAGTCACTCACTCCTCTGTTACGGTGAACAGACCCTTCCCATCCACTTTATCCAGGTCCCCCACAATTATGTACATCCCAATCAAATCTCCCCTCAGCCTCCTCTGTTCCAAGGAGAACAACCCCAGCCTATCCAATCTTTCCTCATAACTGCAATTTTCCAGCCCTGTTTGACTTCCCTCCCAATTCTCTGGGTTGAATCCTATTCACCACTTTCTGTCCACCTGACCAGTCCATTGATATCATCTTGCAATCTACGGCAATCCTCCTCACTATCAACTCATGGCCAATTTTTATGTCCTCTACAAACTTCCTGATTGTTCCTCATACATTTACCTCCAAATCATTAATATATACCACAAAAAGCAGGGGATCTAGTACAAAGCCCTGTGGAACCAGCCTTCCAGTCACAAAAACACCTGGCAACAATTCAACTTTGTTTCCTGTCACTGAACCAATTAGTTTGATCCCTGGATGAGAGGCTTATCCCCATGAGGAGAAATTGGGTGAAATGTGCTGGCACTCTCCAGAGTTTAAAAGAATGATCTCATTGAAACTTAGAAAATTCTTGGAGGTCTTGACAGGGTAAAATAGGGAGGATGAGCCCCATGGCTGAAGAGTCTAGAACCAGGGTTCTCAGGATAAGGGCTCGGCCATTTCACACTGAGCTGGTGGGTTGTGTGTCTTTGAAATTTTCTGTGCCTGGAGATGTGGAACATGAAGACTGAGAACAACAGATTATTGAGCACTACCGGAATCAATGGATATAGGGAAAGAGTGAGAGAGTGGCGGTGACATAAAAGATCAGCAATGAGCTTACTGAATAGTGAAAAAGGCTCAAGGGGAGATCGTACAGCTCCTATTTCTCACACTCTTATGAATGTCAAAGAAACAAGATCTTTAGCATAAATCAAACAAGGGAATTAAGATGAAGTAACGAGAGAATCAGTGTACAAATGACAAATGGATTAGCGTTTGATGTAACAAAGGAATGATTGCTGCCTATTGGGGACATCATCTGAGAACACCGTTTGCATATAGACATTGATGACCTCACCCAGTTCTTTCTCATTACCGTCTCGCTCCAGCTCTCCACTGCCTCTAAATTGTCTGACTGTCTCCTCCAGCCTCACAGACTTTCTTCTCACTGAGGTCAAGATCATCCTATTCGCTGCCTACCAGGCCTATCAGGCCCAACCTCCTCCAATGTTCCCCTCTTCCCTCTTTCTTTAGTTCCTCTTGCACTTCCACTGGTGTTCTCCCAAGCTCATCTTGCCTGCGAGACCCCACCTGAAAACTATTCCCGCTGACCACCCAACTTCTCCTCCTGGTCCCTGTGTTGGCTGAGATTGTTAATGGATCTCTTTCCTCAGGTGTTCTCCATCTAGATCTGCCATCTCCTCAAAGAAAATCTATCCTGAACCCCCACTGTCCTTGCAAACAAGCATAGAAAGAACAAGGCACAAATGTAAAAGCAAAAGACCTGCATTTATATAGTGCCTTCTGCAACCACCCTGGAAATCCCCACAAGACCATAAGATGGAGGAACAGAAGTAGGTCAATTGGCCCCTCGAGTCAGCTCCACTATTCAATTAGATCATGAGTGATCTCAAAGCACTATACAGCCAATGAACTACTGTCGAAATGTGGTCATTGTTGTCATATAGGAAACATGGAGGATAGCGAATGTGGTACCGTTATTTAAGAAGGGTAGCAGGGATAACCCGGGTAATAATAGGCCAGTGAGCTTGACATCCATGGTAGGGAAGTTGTTGGAGAGGATTCTTAGAGACAGGATGTATGCGCATTTAGAACGGAACAATCTCATTAGTGACAGACAGCATGGTTTTGTAAGAGGGAGGTCGTGCCTTACAAATTTGGTGGAGTCTTTTGAGGAAGTGACAAAAACGGTTGACAAAGGAAGGGCCGTGGATGTCGTCTATATGGATTTTAGTATAGCATTTGACAAAGTCCCTCATGGCAGGTTGGTTAAGAAGGTTAAGACTCATGGGATACAAGGAGAGGTGGCTAGATGGGTAGAAAACTGGCTTGGCCACAGGAGACAGAGGGTAGCAGTCGAAGGGTCTTTTTCCGGCTGGAGTTCTGTGACCAGTGGTGTTCCGCAGGGCTCTGTACTGGGACCTCTGCTATTTGTGATATATATAAATGATTTGGAAGAAGGTGTAACTGGTGTTATCAGCAAGTTTGCGGATGACACGAAGATGGCTGGACTTGCGGATAGCGATGAACATTGTCGGACAATACAGCAGGATATAGATAGACTGGAAAATTGGGTGGAGAAATGGCAGATGGAATTTAATCCGGATAAATGCGAAGTGATGCATTTTGGAAGAACTAATGTAGGGGGGAGTTATACAATAAATGGCAGAGCCATCAAGAGTATAGAAGCACAGAGGGACCTAGGTGTGCAAGTCCACAAATCCTTGAAGGTGGCAGCACAGGTGGAGAAGGTGGTGAAGAAGGCATTTGGTATGCTTGCCTTTATAGGACGGGGTATAGAGTATAAAAGCTGGAGTCTGATGTTGCAGCTGTATAGAACGCTGGTTAGACCACATTTGGAGTACTGCGTCCAGTTCTGGTCGCCGCACTACCAGAAGGGCGTGGAGGCTTTAGAGAGAGTGCAGAGAAGGTTTACCAGGATGTTGCCTGGTATGGAGGGTCTTAGCTTTGAGGAGAGATTGGGTAAACTGGGCTTGTTCTCCCTGGAAAGACAGAGAATGAGGGGAGACCTAATAGAGGTGTACAAAATTATGAAGGGTATAGATAGGGTGAACCGTGGGAAGCTTTTTCCCAGGTCGGAGGTGACGATCACGAGGGGTCACGGGCTCAAGGTGAGAGGGGCGAGGTATAACTCAGAGATCAGAGGGACATTTTTTACACAGAGAGTGGTGGGGGCCTGGAATGCGCTGCCAAGTAGGGTGGTGGAGGCAGACATGCTGGCATCGTTTAAGACTTACCTGGATAATCACATGAGCAGTCTGGGAATGGAGGGATACAAATGAGTGGTCTAGTTGGACCAGGGAGCGGCACAGGCTTGGAGGGCCGAAGGGCCTGTTTCCTGTGCTGTACTGTTCTTTGTATGAATAGATAATCTTTGCACAGCAAGATCCCACAAACAGCAATGTGATGATGGGTGATAATCTGGTTTTTGTAATGTTGATTCATGGATAAGAACTGGACAGAAAACTGGGGGAATTCCCATCTCATCTTCGAATTAGTGCCATGGGATCCTTCACATCTATCTGGAAGGTCAAATGGGACCTTGGTTAAACCAAGTCAGAAATGGGAGAATTTATAATGGGGAATAAAGAAATGGCTGAGGAATTAAATTCATACTTTGCTTCAGCCTTCACAAAGGAAGACATGAATAATGTACCAGAAGTGCTAACAGAAACATGTTTTAGTGAGGAGCTGAAGGAAATCAGCATTAGTAGAGAAATGGTTTTGGGGAAATTGATAGGATTGAAGATGGATAAATCTCCAGGTCGTGATAATCATCATCCCAGAGTACTTAAGGAAGTAGCTTTGGAAATAGTAGATCCATTAGTGATTATTTTCCAAAATTCTTAGAACTCTGGACTGGTTCCTACAGATTGGAGGGTAGCTAATGTAAACCCGCTATTCAAAAAGGGAGGTAGAGAGAAAACAGGGAACTATAGACCAATGAGCCTAACGTTGGTACTGGGGAAGTTGCTAGAGTCTATTATCAAGGATTTCATAACTCGGCATTTGGAAGGCAGTGGTAGAATCAGACAAAGTCAGCATGGATTTACAAAAGGGAAATCATACTTGACAAATCTATTGGAATTTTTTGAGGATGTAACTAGTAGAGTTGACCGAGGAGAACCAGTGAACATGCTTTATTTAGACTTTCAGAAGGCTTTCGACAAGGTCTCACAAGACAGACTACTATGTAAAGTTAAAGCACATGGGATTGCAGGTAATGTCTTGAGATGGATAGAAAGCTGGTTAGTAGACAGGAAGCAAAGAGTTGGCATAAATGGGTCTTTTTCTGATTGGCAGTCAGTAACTAGTGGGATTCCACAGGGATCTGTGCTCGGACCCCAACTATTCACATTCTATATTAATGATTTGGAAGAGGGAACTGAATGTATTATCTCCAAATTTGCAAATGATACAAAGTTGGGTGGGAGGGTAAGCTGCAAGGAGGATACAGAGATGCTTCAGCGTGATTTGGACATGTGTGTGGGCATCTGCATGGCAGATGTCATATAATGTGGATAAATGTTAGGTTATCCATTTTGGTAGCAATAATAGGAAGACAGATTATTACTTGAATGGGTGTAAATTGAGAGAGGTGGATACTCAACGAGACCTTGGTGTCCTCATGCATCAGTCACTGAAAGTAAGCATGCAGGTACAGCAGGCAGTAAAGAAGGCAAATGGTATGTTGGTCTTCATAGCGAGAGGATTTGAGTATAGTGATAAGGATGTTTTATTGCAATTATTAGGGCATTGGTGAGGCCATACCTGGAGTATTGTGTGCAGTTTTAGTGTTCTTATCTGAGGAAGGATGTCCTTGCTATAGAGGGTGTACAGCGAAGGTTTACCAGGCTGATTCCTGGGTTGGCAGGTCTGTCATATGAGGAGAGATTAAATTGGTTAGCATTATATTCACTTGAGTTTAGAAGAGTGAGAGGGGATCTCGTAGAAAGTTATAAAATTCTAACAAGGTTAGACAGGGTAGATTCAGAAAGAATTTTCCCAATGGTGGGGGAATCCAGAACTAGGGATCATAGTTTGAGGATAAGGGGAACCTTTTAGAACTGAGGTGAGGAGAAATTTCTTCACCCAGAGGATGGTGAATGTGTGGAATTTACTACCATAGAATATAGTTGAGGCCAAAACATTGTCTGATTTCAAGAAGAAATTGGATATAGCTCTTGGGGCTAAAGGGGTCCAGGGATATAGAGCCAATGAACTACTGGAAGAAGGGGGGGATCAGGATATTGAATTCATTGATCAGCCATGATCAAAATGAATGGCGGAGCAGGCTGGAAGGCCGAATGGCCTACTCCTGCTTCTAGTTTCTATGTTTCTAACATCTCATCCAAACCATGGGCTCCTCAGGCAGCCCAGCCCCTCAGGCAACTCAGCACCTCAGGCAGAGCAGTACTACCTCACTGCCATACTGGAGTTGGATCCCCAACATTCTGACTCAGAAATCAAAATGTTACTAACTAAGCCACAACTGATAAAGAGGATGAATTTAAGTTTAACAACAGAATGAATCTAAAAGCAACAAGGGAATTAGTATTAATTTAACGAGGGAATGCATGTAAAAGGAAAATGGAAATAAATCTGAATGATTGAATACAAAATAAGTAAAGGTATTAAAATAAATCAACAAGTGAATGAACATGAAGGTAAAAAGGGAATGAGCTTAAAAGTAACAAGGAAATAAATAGGCATGAAATGTGCAAAAGAACCAATGAAAAGTAACGAAGGAATAATCAAGCAACCTCCCTCCCAGACCACAAAACATTTGAAGCAATGTGGGAGATCCAACAACTCATGGACACCAATGACATGCACAATTTCTTTAATGCTGTCAAGGTAATCTTTGGCCCAAGCCCTCAAGGTCCCATCCCACTGAGATTCAAGCATGGAGGGAGCTCATCATGAACAGGGCGGCAATCAGTACTCACTAGGAAGAACATTTTGAAGAACTCCCCAGCCTACACTCTGTCTCGACCTGAACATCCTCAACTCCATTCCAGCCCAGTCTCAATGCCAACTTGGTCCGGAGCAAAGTTAAAAATATAATTTGCAATTGAGATACAACAAGGCCCCAGAGCAGATGGAAATTTTTGCTGAAATTCTGAAACGCATGGAGATACACTCCTGGCACAGCTGCACAACCTTATCTCCCTCACCTGGGAAGAAGAGCACATGTCAAGGCATTACAGGGACACTGCCATTCTGACAGTATTCAAGGAGAGACACAAGTCTGATTGCAGTAACTATAGAGGAGTCTCTCTGCTGTCTGTCATTGGCAAGATTATTGCAAGGATCCTCCCCAAAATGCCTCCTCCCAGTGGCCAAGAAATTCCTTCCTGTATCATGATACAATTTTTACCCCTCGAGAGGCACCACAGACATGATTTTCACAGCATGACAAATTCAAGGAAAGTGCAAGGAACAGCATCAGTTGCTGTATGCAGTCTTTTTTGATTTCACAAAAGTCTTTGGGCGGGATTCTCCAGCCACGCTTGCCTGAAAACTGGAGATTCTCTCCTGACTTCAATGGACTTTTCCACGGTCCGCCCCCGCCCACTAGAATTCCAGTGGCAGGCGGGATGGGAGAATTCTGGCATTTGACTCTGTCAACTGTGAAATCTTATGGAGTATCCTCGTCAAATCTGGTTGCCCTCAAAAATTTGTCACCATCCTCTGCCGACTCCATGGTGACATGCAAGCCCTGATCCTCACCAATGATGACACCATGAACCCTATCTCGGTGCAAACTGGGGTCAAATAAAGCTGTGACATTGCACCAACTCTTTTCATCATTTTCTTTGCTGCAATACTGCACCTCAAAGGGCCAATGGGCCCAACATCGGGGCTTGAATCACTCAAAACCAGCTCTGCTCATATGCCTGACACCAATCTCCCAAAGTAATTGCTCGACTTGGAACTTGGTCATGGCAGGAGATTCCCAGGAGGACAGAGTCAAATGCCAGAATTCTCCGATCCCGCCTGCCACTGGAATTCTAGTGGGCGGGGGCGGACCATGGAAAAGTCCATTGAAGTCAGGAGAGAATCTCCAGTTTTCAGGCAAGCGTGGCTGGAGAATCCCGGGATGGCTTCAAAGTATTCCTGAAAAGATCAAACATCCCCACCAGCTCATGGGAGTCCTTGGCTTGTGACCAACTAAAATGGAGAAGATCCATTCAGAAAGGCACCAATCACATCGAGAAACTTTGTCAGGAACATGCAGAGGCAAATTTTTTTTAGATTAATGTTAAAGGATATGGGTGTCGCTGGCTAGGCCAGCATTTATTGCCCATCCCTAACTGTCCTTGAGAAGATGGTGGTGAGCTGTCTTCTTGAACCGTCTCAGTCCATGTGGTGTAGGTACATCCACAGTGCTGTTAAGGAGGGAGTTTCCGGAAGTCGAGGCATTGGAGGGAGAGCACAAACGCCCAAACAATCCACCTACCCAATCCTTCAAACACCACCAGCTCCACATGTAGCAGAGTTTGTAGGTCGCACATTGGGCTAATTAGCCAACTCAGAACCAGTGTGGAACAAGTCATCCTCGATCCCAATGGACTGCCAATCTTTTTGACAAATCAAATGAACTAAATTAAATAAACTGAGGTACAAAGTAAAAGGGACAGCCCCTTAAAGGGGAGGGGGGTGGTGGAACCACCCGAAACAAAAAACAAAGCGTAGAGGAAACTTACTAAAATCAAACCAAAATGTGATTAAAGGGGTCAATAATATACTCCAGCCCTTGAAGGGCCCAACAGGCACGGAAGGCCTCAATGGTGCCCATGGACACTGCATACAACCTCTCCATGGACACTGCATGCACCCTCTCCAGGGACACCCGGCCGCGAACGTAGCTGGGGTATAGGGTAGACAGTTGGGTCGGATGACTCCTTCGACTGCCTGCTGCGTGGACTTATTTATGGTGAGTTTTGCCAGGCCCAGGTGCAGATTTACGAGGAGGTCCTCCCGCCCCACTCCCTCCTCCCCCCCCACTCCCTCCTCCCCCCCCACTCCCTCCTCCCCCAACTCTCCCTCCCCCCTCCCCCAACTCTCCCTCCCCCCTCCCCCAGGTACCCATAGATCAGAAATGTGGAACTGAAGTGGAAAAAAACTGAAAGATTTTTCAGATAATGAAAAAGGGAGTGCAACCTAAGACAATTAACATAGACATGATCCACGGACTCCACAAGACCGCAAAAAGGGCAGGTCTTGGGAGCCCATGAACCAGTGTACCCAAGGGACTGCCTGAGGGGTAGATTGGAAGTAAATAACTATTCAATCAACTATCTATTGATTGGAACCTATGAAGATTTCAATGATGGAGATTACAAGGTGGAACACTGCCCATCTCACACAACAATTACACTCATGAATCACTTAATTGGTGATTTGAAGGAACGGAATTTGGGTATCTAATTAACTAAATTAGTCTGAGGCCAGTAACTAATCAAATTCTTACCACAAAAATTAGTAATTTTTCTCAAGACTTCAGGAAGCACCCCACAAGAGGCTTTTTGCAATAGTTTTAACCCCCAGAAGACAGGAAAAAACCCACACTTACGTGTGTTAAGTCTGCATAGAATGAAGGCTGGCATGAGATACAGTATTTCTAAACAATGAGAACCGATGAGACAGAGGGAGGAGATTCCAAACTTGAAAAGAAATAACATCCAGTACCTGGGATGTTATGAGGAAAGGTTGGACAGGCTGGGCCTGTACGCATTCCAGTTGAGATGATTGAGAGGTGATCTCATTGAAATACAGAAGATCCTGAGGGGGCTTAGAATAGATGCTGAAAGGATCTTTCCCTATGTGGGAGATACTGGGAACTAGGGGGTGACAGTTTAAAAACAAGGAGTCTCCCATTTAAGACAGGGATGAGCAGATTCTTTTCCTCTCTGAGGATGGTGACTCTTTGGACCTCTCTTCCCCCAGAGAGCAGTGGAGGCAGGGTCATTGAATATGTTTAAGGCAGAGGTAGATTGATTCTTGACTGACAAGAGAATCAAAAGTTAGCAGGGGGAGGTGGAATGTAGAGCTGAAGCCACAACCAGATCAACCATGATCTTATTCAATGGCAGGGCAGGCTTGAGGGGCTGAATGGCCTACTCCTGTTCTTAATTAGTATGATTAATGTGAAGTACCTATCTGTGAGACATAGTAAGGAAATATACCAATCAGCAGGGTGAAAGAGAGGCTACTCTGAGGAAAGGGAGGGCGATAAAGTTTAGTGGGTAGGGGGCAAGGAGGATATTGCAGGGGAAAGCAGGCGGTCCACTGCTCAGGGGCAAGGAATGTGGGTAGGTGGGGTTAGGGCAACCAATTGAGATTGGGTGGGAACACAGACCATTAGGAAAGGGACTGGCAAGCAGACTGGGGAAAGGGGTGGGAGGGTAGGGGCTAGTAGGTATAGATGGGGGAAAGAGACAAGCAAGTATAATATGTGGATGGGATGATGGGTAAAGGAACAAGAAGATAAAGCAGGAGGTAAGAAACTGGTCATGGAGGAGAGGCATCTCAGAAAGGGGGGAATCTGAGGGGTTACCAGAGATACATCATGAGGGAGGAGAAACTATGGGTTTGTGGGAAGCTACACAGGGTTGGGGGAAGGGCTACAGGGTTTTGGGAAGGGGAGGGGCTACAGGAGTTTGGGGAGAGGAGGGGCTGCAGGGTTTGGGGGAGGGGCTACAGCATTTGGGGGACGACAGCATTTGGGGGGGGCTACAGGGTCTGAGGAGGGCAATTGGGTTTGGGGCGGGGTTACAGGGTTTTAGGATGGGAGGGCTACAGGGTTTGGAGAGGGGGAGGTGCTACAGGGTTTGAGGATGGGTGGTGCTACAGGGTTTGGAGAGGGGGAGGTGCTACAGAGTTTGGGGGGAGAGGCTACATGGTTTGAGGGAGGGGCTACAGGGTTGGGGGGGCTACGTGATTTGAGGGGGGGGGCTTCAGGGTTTTGGGGAGGAGCTACGGGGTGGGGCTACAGGGTTTTGGGGAGAGAGAGCGGTTATAGGGTTTGCGGTGTCAAGAAGCCATGTCAGGCCAGAGGGGCATGAGAGAGAGCCCTTCATCCTGTGTATACACTGGTTTGGTTCATTAATGATATCACAGTCAATCTCAGTTCCGTCATTGGGTTTCTAATAAATTGGACTGTGGGCTGAGTTGCCCCACTGTAATCAGGGAGCGATAGTGTCCCCGCAGGGGGTTAACAGCCTCACTGTAACCAGGTACGGTGTCCCCCTCCCTCGAGGGGTTAACAGCCCCATTCCAGCCCACATGGAAAATCCCTGGCTCAGGGGACAGGGCTGGGTTTTGATATCGGTTGTCAGTCGCGCACCCCCGTGACCGAATAGCCTGACTAGTCCACTTTAAATGGAGAGTGAACAGGCTCAGAGAGTAGACCGCGGCCCAGCGAGAACCGGGAGGGGAGTGGAATATGAGGCTTGGTGCAATAAATGAGTGGATGTGGGTGCAGCCGCTGGAGTTCAGGTCACATTGTTATATAAAGGTACACTGGCCGTGTAATTCACAGGGTGTCCTATAGGATATCAGATTCCAGCCCCCTTTCTAACAGGGGTGGGAGGAGCGCTTGACGAGCTGCTTCTGCCTGCAGTAAAGAAACACTCTGGATTCAGACATCTTTTTTTAACCAAACTCCCTCTCCCTCCAATGCAGCTCGGTTTCTCCCAGCAGATTGACTCGCTGTCTGAGGGCTCGGCCATCCAGTGGGGAGTGGAGCAGGATGTGGGCTTGCAGGGGAGCGGGACAGACAGCGAGACAGTGAGGAGCTGCTCCCTCTCTCCACCACACCAGAGAAGCTGACTGCATTTCTGCCAAGGTTGGACTCGAAGGCTGGATCTGCGAATACAAGACAAACCAGGCAGCACTAAGCCTCCCCAGAAACTGAATGTGCATGAGATGGTGAAGTCAGGAAGGGAAGATCATTAAATTGTGTGTGTGTCTCTTGTTCTCTCTCCCTCACCCCCAGGCGGGTAAGAGAGGGGGGGGGAAGAAGAAGGTTTTTTTTCCCCCTTGATCAATTTCAAAGCGTTGAAACTGACACGGAGTGTGGCAGAGAGACAGCGCCCGGATCTCCCTCCCTCCCTCTCTCTCACACCCACACACAACACAAACCGCTCCAGCTAGAACCGAGCGAGCAGGGGTATCAGCTCCGGGGAAGGACAGCAGAACCGGGACTTGTCTCTGCAACTGGAGCCAGCGGCCAGGATGTCATCACAAGGAAAATTCAAAAAAGACAAAGAGATAACCACAGAATATGAGACCCAAGTGAAAGGTCAGTTCCCGAGTGTATTCGCTCTCTCTCTCTCTCATTAAACTGGACCCCGGGAATGGCTGCTTTTCCCCATCCCCCGGGTTAACGGGGGCAGTGAGAGTTGTTGGGATGTTGCTGGGGTGTGGGGGAATTGGGATGAGGGGAGGGGAATAATGTGTTTGAGGCTGCATTGCAGTGCATAGGGAGAGCAGGGGATTGCTGAGAGCGGTGGCGAGCCCACTTCAGCTCAATGTGCTGACCACCACACCGTCTCCCCTGCTCAGTCAGAGCGTTTTAATGGATGCTCCCCACACCCCTCCCCCCCCCCCCCACCACCACGATCCCCCCCCACCACCATGACCCCCCTCACCACCACGACCCCCCCCCGCCATGACCCCCCTCACCACCACGACCCCCCCCCCGCCATGACCCCCCTGCCACGCGCCCTCCCCCGCCACGACCCCCTCACCCCCACCAGCATGACCCCCCCACCACCACGACCCCCCTGCCATGACCCCCCCCCCCGGCCACGACCCCCCCCGCCCCCCCGCCACGGCCCCCCTGCCACCCCCCCGCCACGGCCCGACCGCCACGAACCCCTGCCGCCCCCGCCACGATCCCCCCCCCGGGCCCCCTGACACGACCCCCCCCCGGCCCCCTGCCACGACCCCCCCCCCCCCAGGGCCCCAGCCACGACCCCCCGGGCCCCCCGCCACGACACCCCACACCCCCCCGGGCCCCCCGCCACGACCCTCCCGGCCCCCCCGCCATGCCCCCCCCCCCCCTCCTCTGCCACGCCCCCCCGGCCCCCCCAGCCACGCCCCCCTGGCCCCCTGCCACGCCCCCCCGGCCCCTGCCACGCCCCCCCCGGCCCCCTGCCACGCCCCCCCCGGCCCCCTGCCACGCCCCCCCCGGCCCCCTGCCACGCCCCCCCCGGCCCCCTGCCACGCCCCCCCCGGCCCCCTGCCACGCCCCCCCCGGCCCCCTGCCACGCCCCCCCCGGCCCCCTGCCACGCCCCCCCCGGCCCCCTGCCACGCCCCCCCCGGCCCCCTGCCACGCCCCCCCCGGCCCCCTGCCACGCCCCCCCGGCCCCCTGCCACGCCCCCCCCCGGCCCCCTGCCACGCCCCCCCCGGCCCCCTGCCACGCCCCCCCCCGGCCCCCTGCCACGCCCCCCCGGCCCCCTGCCACGCCCCCCCCCGCCCCCTGCCACGCCCCCCCCGGCCCCCTGCCACGCCCCCCCCCGGCCTCCTGCCACGCCCCCCCCGGCCCCCTGCCACGCCCCCCCCGGCCCCCTGCCACGCCCCCCCCCCCCCCGGCCCCCTGCCACGCCCCCCCCCGGCCCCCTGCCACGCCCCCCCCCGGCCCCCTGCCACGCCCCCCCCGGCCCCCTGCCACGCCCCCCCGGCCCCCCACCACGACCCCCCCCCCCCCCCCGCCCCCCGCCACGACCCCCCCCCCGGCCCCCCGCCACGCCCCCCCCCCCGGCCCCCCGCCACGACCCCCCCCCCCCGCCGGCCCCCGCCACGACCCCCGGCCCCCCGCCACGACCCCCCCACCTCCCGGCCCCCCGCCACGACCCCCCCCTCGGCCCCCCGCCACGACCCCCCCCTCGGCCCCCCGCCACGACCCCCCCCCGGCCCCCCGCCACGACCCCCCCGGCCCCCCGCCACGACCCCCCCGGCCCCCCGCCACGACCCCCCCCGGCCCCCGCCACGACCCCCCCCGGCCCCCCCGCCACGACACCCCCCGGCCCCCCGCCACGACCCCCCCGGCCCCCCGCCACGACCCCCCCGGCCCCCCGCCACGACCCCCCCCCCGGCCCCCCGCCACGACCCCCCCTGGAACCCCGCCACGACCCCCCTCGGCCCCCCGCCATGACCCCCCCGCGCCCAGCCACAACACCCTCCACCACGACCGCCACCGCACCCCCCCCGGCCCCCAACACCACCCCCCACCCGACTGTCCCTCCCGCCCCCCCCCGACTGCCCTCCCCCTCCCCCCCGACTGCCCTCCCCCTCCCCCCCCGACTGCCCTCCCCCTCCCCCCCCGACTGCCCTCCCCCTCCCCCCCCGACTGCCCTCCCCCTCCCCCCCCGACTGCCCTCCCCCTCCCCCCCGACTGCCCTCCCCCTCCCCCCCCGACTGCCCTCCCCCTCCCCCCCCGACTGCCCTCCCCCTCCCCCCCCGACTGCCCTCCCCCTCCCCCCCCGACTGCCCTCCCCCTCCCCCCGACTGCCCTCCCCCTCCCCCCCCGACTGCCCTCCCCCTCCCCCCCCGACTGCCCTCCCCCTCCCCCCCCGACTGCCCTCCCCCTCCCCCCCCGACTGCCCTCCCCCTCCCCCCCGACTGCCCTCCCCCACCCCCCCCCTGCCCCCTCCCCCCCCGACTGCCCTCCCCCTCCCCCCCCGACTGCCCTCCCCCTCCCCCCCCGACTGCCCTCCCCCTCCCCCCCCGACTGCCCTCCCCCTCCCCCCCGACTGCCCTCCCCCTCCCCCCCGACTGCCCTCCCCCTCCCCCCCCGACTGCCCTCCCCCTCCCCCCCCGACTGCCCTCCCCCTCCCCCCCCGACTGCCCTCCCCCTCCCCCCCGACTGCCCTCCCCCTCCCCCCCCGACTGCCCTCCCCCTCCCCCCCCCGACTGCCCTCCCCCTCCCCCCCCGACTGCCCTCCCCCTCCCCCCCCGACTGCCCTCCCCCTCCCCCCCCGACTGCCCTCCCCCTCCCCCCCCGACTGCCCTCCCCCTCCCCCCCCGACTGCCCTCCCCCTCCCCCCCCGACTGCCCTCCCCCTCCCCCCCCGACTGCCCTCCCCCTCCCCCCCGACTGCCCTCCCCCTCCCCCCCCGACTGCCCTCCCCCTCCCCCCCCGACTGCCCTCCCCCTCCCCCCCCGACTGCCCTCCCCCTCCCCCCCGACTGCCCTCCCCCTCCCCCCCCGACTGCCCTCCCCCTCCCCCCCCCGACTGCCCTCCCCCTCCCCCCCCGACTGCCCTCCCCCTCCCCCCCCGACTGCCCTCCCCCTCCCCCCCCGACTGCCCTCCCCCTCCCCCCCGACTGCCCTCCCCCTCCCCCCCCGACTGCCCTCCCCCTCCCCCCCCGACTGCCCTCCCCCCCCCCGACTGCCCTCCCTCCCCCCTCCCCCCCCGACTGCCCTCCCCCTCCCCCCCCGACTGCCCTCCCCCTCCCCCCCCGACTGCCCTCCCCCTCCCCCCCGACTGCCCTCCCCCTCCCCCCCCGACTGCCCTCCCCCTCCCCCCCGACTGCCCTCCCCCTCCCCCCCCGACTGCCCTCCCCCTCCCCCCCCGACTGCCCTCCCCCTCCCCCCCGACTGCCCTCCCCCTCCCCCCCGACTGCCCTCCCCCTCCCCCCCCGACTGCCCTCCCCCTCCCCCCCCGACTGCCCTCCCCCTCCCCCCCGACTGCCCTCCCCCTCCCCCCCGACTGCCCTCCCCCTCCCCCCCGACTGCCCTCCCCCTCCCCCCCCGACTGCCCTCCCCCTCCCCCCCGACTGCCCTCCCCCTCCCCCCCCGACTGCCCTCCCCCCTCCCCCCCCGACTGCCCTCCCCCTCCCCCCCCGACTGCCCTCCCCCTCCCCCCCGACTGCCCTCCCCCTCCCCCCCGACTGCCCTCCCCCTCCCCCCCGACTGCCCTCCCCCTCCCCCCCCGACTGCCCTCCCCCTCCCCCCCCGACTGCCCTCCCCCTCCCCCCCGACTGCCCTCCCCCTCCCCCCCCCGACTGCCCTCCCCCTCCCCCCCCGACTGCCCTCCCCCTCCCCCCCCGACTGCCCTCCCCCTCCCCCCCCGACTGCCCTCCCCCTCCCCCCCCGACTGCCCTCCCCCTCCCCCCCCGACTGCCCTCCCCCTCCCCCCCCGACTGCCCTCCCCCTCCCCCCCCGACTGCCCTCCCCCTCCCCCCCGACTGCCCTCCCCCGGATGCCTCCCCTCCCCCCGACTGCCCTCCCCCTCCCCCCCGACTGCCCTCCCCCTCCCCCCCCGACTGCCCTCCCCCTCCCCCCCCGACTGCCCTCCCCCTCCCCCCCGACTGCCCTCCCCCTCCCCCCCCGACTGCCCTCCCCCTCCCCCCCCGACTGCCCTCCCCCTCCCCCCCCCGACTGCCCTCCCCCTCCCCCCCCGACTGCCCTCCCCCTCCCCCCCCGACTGCCCTCCCCCTCCCCCCCCGACTGCCCTCCCCCTCCCCCCCCGACTGCCCTCCCCCTCCCCCCCGACTGCCCTCCCCCTCCCCCCCGACTGCCCTCCCCCGCTTCCCCCCCCGACTGCCCTCCCCCTCCCCCCCGACTGCCCTCCCCCTCCCCCCCCGACTGCCCTCCCCCTCCCCCCCGACTGCCCTCCCCCTCCCCCCCGACTGCCCTCCCCCTCCCCCCCGACTGCCCTCCCCCTCCCCCCCCGACTGCCCTCCCCCCATGCCTCCCCCCCCGACTGCCCTCCCCCTCCCCCCCGACTGCCCTCCCCCTCCCCCCCCGACTGCCCTCCCCCTCCCCCCCCGACTGCCCTCCCCCTCCCCCCCGACTGCCCTCCCCCTCCCCCCCCCGACTGCCCTCCCCCTCCCCCCCCGACTGCCCTCCCCCTCCCCCCCCGACTGCCCTCCCCCTCCCCCCCCGACTGCCCTCCCCCTCCCCCCCCGACTGCCCTCCCCCTCCCCCCCGACTGCCCTCCCCCTCCCCCCCCGACTGCCCTCCCCCTCCCCCCCGACTGCCCTCCCCCTCCCCCCCGACTGCCCTCCCCCTCCCCCCCGACTGCCCTCCCCCTCCCCCCCCGACTGCCCTCCCCCTCCCCCCCGACTGCCCTCCCCCTCCCCCCCCGACTGCCCTCCCCCTCCCCCCCGACTGCCCTCCCCCTCCCCCCCCGACTGCCCTCCCCCTCCCCCCCCGACTGCCCTCCCCTCCCCCCCCGACTGCCCTCCCCCTCCCCCCCCGACTGCCCTCCCCCTCCCCCCCGACTGCCCTCCCCCTCCCCCCCCGACTGCCCTCCCCCTCCCCCCCCGACTGCCCTCCCCCTCCCCCCCCGACTGCCCTCCCCCTCCCCCCCCGACTGCCCTCCCCCTCCCCCCCCGACTGCCCTCCCCCCTCCCCCCCCGACTGCCCTCCCCCTCCCCCCCCGACTGCCCTCCCCCTCCCCCCCCGACTGCCCTCCCCCTCCCCCCCGACTGCCCTCCCCCTCCCCCCCGACTGCCCTCCCCCTCCCCCCCCGACTGCCCCCCCTCCCCCCCGACTGCCCTCCCCCTCCCCCCGACTGCCCTCCCCCTCCCCCCCCGACTGCCCTCCCCCCCGACTGCCCTCCCCTCCCCCCCGACTGCCCTCCCCCTCCCCCCCCCGACTGCCCTCCCCCCCGACTGCCCTCCCCCTCCCCCCCGACTGC